>NW_017386071.1:142235-200516 GCF_000237925.1 Schistosoma mansoni
CATTATAATACTAACCACCTTTATTTTGTTTCGCTCTTTCCTTCTTTCATTATTTCTCTCTTGATTACTTACTTAGTTGCTTAGTTATAGATTCTAATATTCTCATCTATTTCAATGAATATAAACAATCATTATATGATTGTTTTAATGTGTGTATATAGATATACATATATATAGATGACATTAGTTCTAATTAACGTAAAACCAAATTAAAAAAATTGAGTTTTCCCATTTTTAATATTGAAAAAGGAAAAAAAAAACAAAGGAACAGATTAAGATGGATAACATGAAACCTATTCAGTACATTATTAGTTATAAATTAAATGAGGTCGGATATAAAACAAACAAATAAACAACCAAACAAAGGAATTACATAATCTTTTTTTTGTACCGTCAAAACTGTTCCAGTATAGTACTAACAACATATTACAATAACTAATGATGATACTCAAGAAAAAGAGATTTCACTTATTACTTTAATTGATAGTCATATAAATGATATTACATAATCGATTTTTTGTTAGTAGAATAGATTTCTTTAAAATATTGTTTATTATCTATGCCTAATTACATAATCATGATTACATATATTGATTTTTGATTACAGTTATGATTACAATATCTTCATTATTAATCGATTCGTTTAAACAAAAAAATATTTTAAATTTCGGAAAAAAATTCAAAAAAATTATTCAAATTAAATTTTACATGTTTTGAAAAAAATTAATAAAGAATCATTAAAAGGTAAGTAGTTTTTATTTTCTATCGTTTTTTTGTTTTTTGTTATAAAGAAAACTTAAAAACCAAATGAGCTTTTTTAATTGTATGATATTGAATATTGAAATAACTATTGTCATGACAACCATTACCTGGAAAATCAAGGTGTAACAATGTTATATTAGTAAAACTAAATAGTAGTATATAAAATAATTATTTTGTTTGAATGAATTAGATAAAGTTATTACGTTAAAAGAAATCTTTGTCAACAGAATATCTTCATTTTACAATGAATGAAAATGTTTAACAATTTTTTTTATATACAACAGATTTGGGTGTATATGAAACATATGATATTGTGAATTGAATACAATGTAGAAAGGAAACATATAACTGATCATTTAAATCTAGGACATGCGTTTTGTGCTATTTGAGACTCCTTATCCGAATAGTTTAAATTTTTTAGAAAAGTCAGTATGCAAACGTGAAATGAAATTCTTCAGCTATTAACTTTTGACTCACGAACAGTAGAATACAAATTTCTTAAATGTAAAAATATTTTTTAAAAAATACTCCATAGTAGACAACTAATGAACTCTAAAAAGTAAATTATAGTAATTCATTCCTAACTAGCGTAGTATTTGAACAAATGACAATAGTCGGCGCTCAAATACTGTGAAACCATTCGCTCTAATTTAGACGAAAGTTCTTACATAGAATGGCAATAGTTTTCAACTTTTCTATCAATTGATCCTTTATTTCATTACATCTTAACAATATTGGTTTACGGTTTTGTTCTTATAAATAGTTACTTTATATTGATGAATCCAATCAAAATACTTAGGAAAAACTCATCTAGTTTAATAGTAGATATATATTACTAGGTAGTTTGCACTGTCTTATGTAATGTTCAGTAGTATTTAGTATACAAGATGGTTAGGAAAAAAGTAAGCTAGGAATCAGTCAAACTATAATATAACATGAAGCGTATGAAGTCATTGCCAACTGATTGATGATTTGCTGATGGATGAAAACTTATGAGTTTGAAGTCGCATCATAATCTTAATCACTGGTTAAATACTTCATGTGTTACGATTTAAAGTCAAGTAGAGCAGTGAAGATATAATGAGTGGAAATCTATCTTTTAAACCTTTGATCTTTATTTTCTCTCTTAATTTATGATTTTTGACTTCATTTCTCCATACAGAACTATGTTCAACATGTTTATCTCCCTTGAATCATTGATGATAGTAATATTTCCTCGTATTGTACCGATGTGTATTGTAACAGTTTAGACTGTTGCACATTTATATAACATTCTAAATGATTTTTAACCAACTAGTTGTAAGTTTTAATTAGTTGATTGGGTACTTTGTCAATAAATCCTAAATGTTTTTATTCCTTAGAATGTTATTACCCCAGATTTTCTTTGCTAATAATAAGTTAAGAAAGTGGTTTCTCTTCCTGTAATCATCGTTAGTAAATACTACGTTTAAACACTATCAAGTATTTCTTGTTACCCAATTATTTTACTCTTCAACGCGTACATACAGATGGATAGAATATGATTAGATGCAAGAAACAGTAAGCAAAGATATCAGTGGATGGTTTATTTCATCATCCATACACCGGATTCTAATTATTACTTCAATGCATTTAATTATACACACTGTATTGGTTAGTTGTGAAATCTTAGTAAATGTAATTTAGACAAAAATCCAGTTATAGTTAATATTTTTCATAGATTTATCTCAGACGAGACACTATTAGAAACCAAGAAGCACTTGACCACCATTTCGTTCTACCACGAGACTCATCAACAGTGCACAACCACTAACTCGCATAGTATTGAACCCAGAAAATGTAAGTCATACTCAATACATCATCGATTTTAAATTAGGTTATCCATTTTAAAAGTTGTTTCCAGAAAAAGGTTCTTTCATAACTCCATTGATAATTAATTAAATGAACTTATTCTTGACAATCAATTCATGTCATTCATTTCCATGATCTACTCACTTACTAAAACGCCATATCAACAATTCATTACATTATCATGAAATTTGTTTCTTTTTTCCTAGTAGTAAAAAATTTTTTTGTTCTCTTTCTCCCAATTGAATAAAACAAAAAAATATGAATAAAAATATGAATAAATGAATAGATGAGAGTAATTTTTCTATGGGCGATCAATATAACAAAATCAATATTTTAACGAGATAAGAATGAATGTAGCATAAGCAGTAAAGGTGTGTGTGTGTGAGAGAGTGTTTATGTGGAAGAGAACGAGAGAGTGAGACTTTGACAGAGCAAACCAAAAAAAAAAACAAACAAGAGAATGATGAATGACCGAAAAAGAAACAAGATTTCTCATAAAGGAGAGCCGTATAGTAAGAATGGTAATAATAGTTAGGGTAATAAAGTTAATAATTCTGTCATCAATTCATTTAGTAAAATGAAAAGTAAATGAATTTGAATTTGTTAACTAAGAATGATATAAACGATCTAGAAGATGATTGCTAGAAGTGAAAGAAACTCTTTGCTTCATGAGAAAAGATGGATAGTGGCTAGCAGTGGAATCCAGTTTGATGCGCGTTTCATCCTATTCGGGACTCGTCAGCTGGATGTACCTACATCACAGAGTTGATGTCTAGAAAAATCAAATCAACACTGTCTTAACTTTGTTTTTAATTCGATATGATTAGAATTAGTTTGGATTTACTATTATTATTAGTGAATTTATTCAACATTATAGTTTTGGTATAATATAGAATTCTCAGCATAATGTATTTCAACAAGTTTCTTTTCGTTATTTTTTCATCTATCCTGACGATAAATATTGAGTGATCAGCAGTTAGATGTTAGCAGTCCATTCAATTCATATCGAAATAATGTACATTCTTTTCAATGCATATTTTTAACAACCTCGATATCTCTGATTTGGCCCTTTGTAACTTGTACAACGAAACGTTGTAAATATTTCACAAACGCACCTGAATATGTTATGCGATTAATAGTCATAATGATAAATTAAAACAAACCAAATTAAATAGGTTATTGAAATATCTAGATGGCAGGAACAGATAGCATAGATGTTCAAGCAGACTGTCAATACGGTACATTGAGTTTCATTTTCCAATTTTTGTCCATTTTTATTTCAAAAAAACGTTGGTGGCTTGCTTGATTATCTGGGCTACCTGTTCCTGACATCAACACATCTCAACAGGTTACCTGAGTGTTTATGAAAAGTTTACGTTCTTTCGCCGTACAACTTATAAAGCGTATATTTAGAGACATTGTGCTAAATGTTAATGTGCATTGAATAGAATGATCATTGTTCAGATATCGATTTCTGAACTGCCAACATCTAACTAGTGATCACTCAGTATTTATCATCAGGATAGGTGAAGAAATAACGAAAAGAAACTTGTTGAAATACATTGTGCTGAGAATTCTATATTGTACTAAAAATGTAATATTAAATAAAGGTAATAATAATAATTCAGACGAGAAAATATTCCTTGCGATGATGTCATTTGTTAATTTTATACAATGGTGGTTATTGTTACTTGACTGTGTGGTTTAAACTGAAAAAGAAAACTGCTTAACTGATACAAAGTTTACTAAAAACCAAGGATAAACTGTCTTGGTGCATTCTTCGGCTTATTCGCCCCTATGAAGCATGTTTTATTGATTTCAGAAAAAGTGCACTTGAGAATTGACTGAAATGATTATTTGAAAATGAATGGGAACCAGTTCGTATTTATATTGCTATATATTTTTTGATGATGATTGTGGTAGTTCTCCAACGTTTGACTCCGTACAGTAGAACTGTTTTGACGTTCGCATTGGAGATTCTAATCTAGAAAACGAAGCTAAACAATAAATCAGTATAACATTTGATTTCTAATATTGTTCTCCGATTACAATGATAATAATGTAAATATTTTAACAGAATATTAAAACTAAATAAAATACAAACGGAAATAAGATTTAAGCGATAAAATAATGCTAAACAAGAAAATTGACTGTAATAATATGAATATAAAGTAAACATTCCATATGAGTTATGATATAGGAATTCTTGTATTACATACTTATACCTGTTATCCCTCGTGGAGGAGCATAGGCCGCTCACCAGCATTCTCCATCCAACTCTGTCCTGGACAATCCTTTCCAGTTCTGTCCAGTTAACATTCATCCTTTTCAAATCTGCTTTTATTTCCGGACGTAATGTGTTCTTCGGCCTTCCGGATTTCAAGTTAGGGCTTGCATTGTAATGTGCATTGTTGATTTCCTTAATGTATGTCCTATCCACTTCCAACGTCTTTTCCTAATTTCCTCTTCAGCTGGAAGCTGGTTTGTCCTCTCCCATAAAACTCTATTGCTAATAGTATTCGGCCAGTGAATGTTGAGTACTTTGCGTAAACAATTGTTTATAAATACTTGTACCTTCTTGACAATGAACGTAGTAGTTCTCCACGTTTCAGCTCCGTACAGTAGAACTTACATAATAATAATATAATAAACAAATCTGAAGTTGATTTCTTGTTCAATATGTCAATAAATACTGTTGTTTAAATTGCTGAGTAGCGGGACGTATGATTGTATATTTATTACAACAAATCTCAATCTTCTTACGCTTCAACCTGGAAAGGTGTAAAACAGATATCAAAATCTGTTGAGATTTGTGTATGTTTGACAAATCAGATTTTAAAAAATAACATAAGTGCATTGACTACTGATATTTACCGAAAAACACTAAACAGCTGAAGGTGTTGTAAAACATTTCTTGATGTATTTTTAGATCTTCAGAAACAATCATAGACTCCTTCTAAGAATTCTAATACCTTGTTTCATTGTAATGTAAAACGCCAGTTAACATCTACGACAATTATTCAGTTTTCTGTCAACCAGTAAAATACTCTTAAAATTAGTTGTTGTAATCTTTACATACTTTTAATTCATGAAACACTGAATATTCTTATGACTATTTACATTCTAATAACTACTTGTAAAGAAATATCGATTATAGTATTTTGGTGTGGGTTGTTTACATCCACATAAGTAGTATATGACGGTAGTCAGGCAGAGGATGTATTTCAGTAGAAGATCAATAAGGAAAGAACGGAAACGAAACGCAATTGGTATGAAGATACATGGACAATAATAATCGGAGACTATGGACTGATATTTACACAAGGAATGGTCAAGATTGAGACAATTGATTGATATTTTTCAAATTCACTGTTTACTGTATGGTTGTCAGATTTTAGTGAGATATTCTGTAATATCCATGTCAAAGACATTCGTTTGTCCCCACTCTAGTTCTTCTTCACTACAGTATAACATCAGATATTTTAACATTCATAAAGTCATATTCTTCATTATCTATTCACTTAAATGGACATGTTTTTCATTAACAATAATTGAATGATGGAGCTTAAAATACTCATGAATGTCATGAATCCAGAATGTTTTCTATATTTACATACAAAGCTTATTGAAGGTTTGGTTTAACATATGGCGTGATTTGAAAAAAAAACAAGATTGCTTTCTGGTAGGTATTAAACTTATCTAAACAATAGTTTAGTCACGAAATTAAATATACATATGAGTAATATTTATCTTTTGTTTAGTTATTTTTATCATTTACCACATTGAAAATCAAATAAAAAATGGTATAATTAAGTAGTTATGAGTAGTATATTAATTTTATAGACGAATATATCTATTCGTGAGTAACAAATTCTCACCATTAACTTAGATAATTCATTAAGCAAGAGAGTGCCTACACATTAATCTAATTAAGTAACTAAATGTGTATGTTTTTAGTGTAGAAGTTTGAGGAGTTTGTTGAACTGTTCAGTTTTACATTGCCTACTGATCTTAGACAACCACTGGAGCTCAAGAAATGCCTTGACATTTGTTTCATTTTAGTTAGGGACTTTTTAATAGTGTAGATACGCGACCCTAACAAGGAACAAACATAAGATCTTAAGGCCAAGTGTTCAAAATTTTAGACAACTGAAATATTATCTAGTGGTATGAGTGTCTAACTTAATCCATTTCTCTATATTGTGCAATTGTTATTCTTATTTAAATCATTTAAAGTGTTCTTAATTCCCTATTACAACTATACTTTGCCATCAAGTATTCATAATCAGAACATTTATTGAGAAAAGAATAGTGTAATCTCTCTTAAACAGGAATTTTGTCTTAAATTGCTATACAACCATAAATATACACTCAGGTACTCAAGGGTAATAGATTGAAATTATGAATAACTAGTGTAGAAATCCTAGAAAACTTTAGAAACTTTTATCTCATTGATTAAACAAATTGATATAAGAATGAGGAAAATAAGTTTGACTTAGAATAGCGAATAATATAACTAATAAACAATAGTTTTGATGAAAAGAGCCTTCTTCATAGACTGGTATCACTTAAAATCCATTGAAAACCAAGAATCACTGAGAATCTGATTCTGACTAGGTTATACTGTAAAACTATGACCCTTACAGGATCGTAATCAGAAAATTCTACTCAGATAGTGATGAAGATGGATTCGGACGAATGTAATGGGAACCATTCATATGCATCTCAAACTGGGGTCAATTCTTGTTATGATACATGATTACGCAATACTACCTGATTTAACTTTCTCACTCCATCACTCTGAAGCATAGTTGAATTTTACCGATAACTGGCTATCATCACAATTTCAAAAATTAGGCTCTCAGCTGGTTGCTTGAAGACACTACGAATGCTTACCAGCAGATCGTCTTTAGATACAACTGCTAGCTTATTTGAGAGGTCATATTAGTATTTTCTGTTGTAAAGTTCAATAGTTAAACGAAACTGCTACTCAATAATCATCTGGTTTTCAGTGGAACTTTAGTTAGTGTCAGTATGTAATGGTAAGTAACACCAAATTTATCGAACTTTCCGAACACCCTCTCTTAAGAATAATTGTGTATAGAATTTCCAAAGTCACAAAATCTGATGTCTGGTCAAAAACCGATTGTTTACAAATCACTTTAAAATTTAGATTCAAACAATTTCAGAATTAATTTATTTGGCATTGTTTCTTTGAATCTTCCCAACGATGTTTAGGACAGCAATTGATCAGTCTCTTATTGGCATATGTGCATCCTGTACGGATTGCTTCAATATTGTCTTAAGCCAAAAGTCTTATAAACATAGATGGATAGTAGCTAGCGTGTCATGGTTTCCACTGCCAGTCACCATCTTTCTTTGCTTATACTATCAGAATTATATGAAATACCAAAAAAACATGAAAAACTCTCTAGTTACCAACAGTACATATGAGATCTTTTCATCAACAGATAAATTATTTCGTTCACCGAAAAGCCTTGAAACATATTTCAAACGCAGTCGATAAGATCGATCGCCTGTTGTATGTGATGCAGATGACCATGTTCAGACTGTGATTTATCACATCTTATACTCACTTCTGAGTTACACAACATCTTGTGATTGACAGAAATCACAGTTATGACCCTTTTAGGTTACTATAACAGCCACCATTATTATGATTCTTCAAGCCTCAACACTATTGTGATATTCACTGTCACGTAATTGAAAGTTGTTGTGATTGGTTTGTTTATATAAAACAAAACTATATATACTGTGATATTTGCATGTTGACTTTGCCTGAGCCTTAAAAGTTATCAGAAAATTTCTGACTTCTATCTAAATACTTGGGTTTAGTTATTTCCGTTGAAGTTTCGCTATGTTCCAGGCGTTCTGTTTGTCTATTTTGAATCTAACACAATGCAAGTCAAAAGATTGGTATACAACTCATAACAACAAATAATTTCACGAATATATATCTACAAATTATGTGAATCGTAAAGGTTATCATCAGGTAGGCCATATCGAAATAGTTGACACGAGTATATACTTTTACGAAATGACAAAGAAAAGATTGATCAAGCCGGTTTATCAAATAAAACTTTAGTGAATTTATGTTTTGTCACATGTCCCATGTAACTTATACACAGACGGATTATTAAAAGTTTAATTTGAACTTTCTGCAAATTGCAATCTAGTCAACAGGATTCAGTCAGTATTACAATTTAAATAAACATGACACTAGTTATAACTCAACGATTGATCAGGTGTGAATATTTCGAACCCTCAGAAGGTTAGTTGATCTGCAAACATCCCTGTGATAACATCTCAGATTATGGAGCTGGGTTATGTACGTTGCAACTGTACAGGGAAATCCCTTTCCTAGTCAATAAACATACACGTTACTAACGAGTGTTAACTAGGTCCGTGTTATCTTATCAACTAGTTATAACTACCTTAAACAAATTACCTGTTCAATGCTATACAGTTTTACATAGTTCTTTAGTTTATACTAAAAGTAAACAATTTATGAAACAAAATATTTACTTTTATTAATTTGGATAAAAATTTTAAAAAATTTAAAGAAAATAAAAAATCAATTTTCTGAAATTTATTAAAAAATAAAAAAATTTCTCCCTTGGTAACAAAAAAAGAAAAAAAGTTGCTTAATTATAGATTATAAAACTAATCATATTTTTAAATTTTATGAGTATATGATTATGTAAACAATTAGAAACACTATGTTTATGAATTATACTGAGTATAATGTATACATCACGAGACAAATGTTAACTTGGAGTCCTGAAAGGAAGGTCAAAGGACACAGTGCTCTGAGACTTGGAAGTACATATGAAAAGGATGAATAACAACTGGAAACAACTGGAAAGGATTGCCTAGGATAGAGTTGTGTGGAGAGAGGTAACAGCCGTATGTAACACCACCATGTTGGTAGATGCAGACTAGTTGGTTGGAGTCTGTGCGACTATCGTAACCAATGGTTGGAGACTGTGGGTGAGATGACTCAGAATCTATCACAATGGCGTGGATGTATACACTCTTTGTTTTCCCTTTAACCGTGAGATTGAAATTGCTTCATATCTGTCCTTCTTCCTGTACTACATCCTTTTATACAAACTTTTTTTTATATATTACCACCACTAAATTAACTACTTCTATGAATTCGGTGTTCATCTTGTTGTGTTAATGAGGTATGGCAACTTGGATCGATGCGTATATGTGCCTGGTCTTAAGTTGTAGGTGACTGACTGTCTGAACACCACTCAAATATACGACCATGTAGTTGTAACTTGTAAACATATCGTATTTGAATACATTTTGGTTTTCCATATACCTCAGCTAAGAATGCAAGCTAGAAAACACTGTATAGTATACACCAATTATTGAGTGATTAATGGATATCAAATATTTCTTGACAGTTTAATCAATTAATCCTATCTACTATTGTTTTTTTTATCACTTTCTACAAATTCACTCAAAAAATGATAAAATAAACAGGGAATTTATTCAAGTGTAAAGACCTAAAGAATTTAGGGATTTATATAACCTTTAAAGAACTATTTATATGATTATTATCTATGAATAATTATGTAAACTGATATTGCTAAGCTTATGGAACTGTGATTTATTCATTTTCATAAGATACTTCAAGGTCCACAAAACCCCTTCTGATATTATTCAACATATGCTCACTAGTGACTGGCTTCAAGAGGTATTTCCTGGAGTTCTAGTGAGAAGCAGTGATCAGTGAAGTTCAACCAGATTTGTTGTGAGATAGTAACTCACTGAAGAGTGCTCAATTTCGTGGATCGGTTGAAGTTAGACATTAACAATGTTGGATGCCGGCTCAGTGGTCTATCGGTTAAGCGCTCGCGCGCGTGGCGGAATCGTGGATTTACACTGCTGAGCAGTCCCATACTGAGACGAAACGGCCGTCCAGTGCTTCCAGGTTTTCCATGGTGGTCTAGCTTCTATTGACTCATGACCTCAACTATTGAAATCACTACTAGTGTTTAATTTTTGCAAAAGAAAGCAGAAAACTGAAATATCAATCGGGAAAGTTGTTTGATGTAAAAATGCAATTATTTTAAAACAAAAGAATGAAACAATAACATTTCACATTTATTTATATGTTTAGTTTTAAATTTAATAATTTAAAGTCTAGGCATTCGTGAACGAGACCAAAGGTCATGGGTTAAAATTCTTGGTTGCGAGGTAGTGGATTTGGAGTGTTGAGGAGTATAATATTGGGATGAAAAGATCATTCTACAGCTTCCAGGTTTATAATAGTTAGTTAACTTAGATTGATTCGTGATTTTAATGAATTTCATTAACAGTTGGATCATTAATATGGACAGAATTATAGACTTTCAGATAAAGAATTGGCCTTTGAGTACGATTGTCAATGATCCTGGTTAAGTAGACTAAAACTATGGTTTTCAGTGAATGAAACGCTGCTACATGATGGAATTTAATTTAAATTTAAATATCTCTCTAAAATAATAATAACAGGTAGCATTATGAAATTCGAGGGGGAGCTATTTCATAATAATTATGCTAGCTTACATTAGTGTTGAATATTTCATCATTTGGTAAGCCAATTAACGTTAAACTTCAAATATTGAAGAAGCGACGCAACTCTAATATATGTTATCGATAAGAGTATGGAACAAGTTACTATGTTATTTTCTATCTCCCATCATCTGATGACTGAAAAAAAAACAAATTTTCATTATATTTTTTTATGCCAACCATATCTGTTATTTGACTGACATTCTTGATGAAATAGCCTTTATTTGATGCATTTAATGATAGTTATCATCTTGAGAACTAATATTTACTTGTTGATGATTAAATAGTGGTTCTTTTCCATTTTAAGACATCCTTCTACCCACTATTGAGCTTGGTACTCTTGTAGTGAACAGAACACTAGTTGCGGACAATCGAAGTATTGAAGCACAAATTACAGACTATCTCACTAAATTTTGATAATCATACAGTCAACAGTTAATTTGCAAAATAACAATCAATTGTCTCAATCTTAACTGTTCCCTTGCAAATATCAGTTCGTCTTCTCTGATTTCATTGTTCATGTATTTTCGTACCGATTGCGCTTCATCCCTGTTCGTTCCTTATCGATCTTCTATGTCTGACCATCACCATATACTATTTATGTGGATATAAGTAAACCACTACACACTCTTAGGGCTTGAGTACCAATAGTTGTCTTAGCTTCTTTAACCCTCCATGTCATATTGTTCACGTAGAAATTTAAGAAATTCATCTGAAAGCTGATCAAAATGTAGGAATGCCGCAATTATTAGAAAAATGTACTTTGATTAGTTCTTTATGAATGCTTAAGTAATGTATCAATTAATTTTCCTTCCAATAGTTGTCTTAGCTTCTTTTTACCCTCCATATTATATTATTGACTTAGAACTTTAGGAAATTCATCTGAAAACTACTCAAAATGTACTTCGGTTAGTTCTTTCTGAATGCTAAAGTAATGTATCAATTAATTTACCCTCCTAAAAATAATCTAACCATTTTTGTTTTTATTATTATCTACACAATTTGTTTTATGTTTTGTTTTTTCCTAAAATTGAAAATCTATTTTTAGCTAAAAAAAGATTCATCATCCCATAAAGAATTTACTTTATTCCATGAGTAATTTATTCATAGACGTACTTGTCATTTAAGTCTTATGTAACATTTTTTAAATTCTATTCTAAGTGAATAAAACAGAATTATTTCATATATTATGGTTCATAAAGAATCGTTTAAAAGAGTTGGTTCAATTAGGCTTACATTGTGTTTAACATATTTTACTTACATACTTACGCCTGTTACCCCTCGTCGAGGAGCATAGGCCGCTCACCAACATTCTCAATCCATATTTTAGTCGACCTAAAATATCTATCACTCTTATAAGCATAGACCATTAATTGACAGTTCAAGTTTATGACGGTTAAGCGTATACTAAAAGGTCTACAGCTCCAGTGTTTTCTCAGTCTCGGTTGTGGATGTGAATCATTGAAATTTTGATTAAACAGTAGCTGATTACTTTGTGGTTTATTATTGGTTGACTAGATGAAAAATCAGTCTGTGATTTGGATTAAATTTTCGTATTTATCTGAACTCATTAATTACTGTAGTGAATAAGAACACGGGCGGGGACAATCGAATGTATTTAAGCACAAATTACAGACTATCTCACTAAATTCTGATAACCATACAGTAAACAGTTAATTTGTAAAATAACAATCAATTGTCTCAATCTTAACTGTTCCTTCTGAAAATATCAGTTCGTCTTCTCTGATTTCATTGTTCATGCATTTTCATACTAATTGCGCTTTATTCCTGTTCTGTTCTTATCGATCTTCTGCCAAACTTTATTCTATGCCTGACCATAACTATATACTACTTATGTGGATATAAATAGACCACACCACAATTATAACTGATGTGTTTGTTCTTATTTTTATTGTTTAAATACTCATTTGATAGTTTGTTTGAATGGAGTAACTTTGAATAATCCATATGACTGAAATAAAATAAAGTTTGCATATACAAATAGTTTAAACATGTCATCTTGATTTAATTAATAAAATGTAATCAATTAAACGATTCAAATTATTTGTTGAATAAAATACAAATTCAAAACAAACTAACGGTTGTTAATCTGAGGTAGATAGTGGATAGCAGTGAAATCTAGGATATGCATTTACTCCTATATGGAACTTGCCAGCTGAATGTCTTCAGTCCCACCATCAGCCACCATTTAAGTCTGCTTACATGTGCTTTTGACTTAGAGGAAATATTAACGTAATCCTTAAAGGATGTACATACTCATATGCGGTCAAAAATATCGATGAGAAGATTTAAACAACCGATACGTATACATTAAAATGATGATTGGTTTCGTAATACTGTTAAACAGAGTGCAAAGCAACTTTCAAATTTTAACAATGTTCTTTATCCATATGTCCTTGTTTAAGAATGTATAAACGTAATATTATTCAGTATCTATTACTCGCTATTTCATCCAGCCACCACTATTAAATACATATGAGTGAATTTATCATCAGAAATAATAACTCGCCAACACAAATCATCCTAATGATAGGGATTTTTTTGTCAAATTGTAACAAAATTAATAAAAGAGAAAGAATGTATTTGTAAAATCTTGGCTAATGAATTTATATCCAATTCAACATTTCAAGGAAATATTTCCTTGGAAAAGCTTGGACTAGATCGCCGAGTGGAAGGTTGGATTTACTACAAATTCATTTGCCAAGATTTTACAAATACATTCTTTCTCCTTCATGTCTTACATCGATTCGGCGTCCAAACCTTATGAAACTATTCATTCATATTTAGACGAAAGTTCTTGTATATGTAACAAAATTCGTTTAATAAAATTTCAGTTTAACAGTATTATGGATCGTATGACTATATAAGAAGAAAACATTTTTCTTATCATTTTGTGTTACAGGACCATTTTCCCAACTTACAGTTTAGGAAGAATTATACTTTATTTTACATAGGTGAATAGATTATTTACTCAGCAGTGCGCACTCACTATCCCGCCTAGCGAGATTCGAACCCAGGACCTATCAGTCTCTCGCGCAAGCGCTTAACCACTAGACCACTGAGCCATCCCTTCTGATAATAATCATATGCTCACTAGAGACTGACTTCAAGAGATATTTCCTGAAGTTCTAGTGAGAAGCAGTGACCAGTGGAGTTCAATCAGGTTTGTTGTGAGATATCAACTCACTGAAGACTAAAATGAACGGTTGCTAAATTTCGTGGATTGGTTGAAGTTAGACATTAATACCGTTGGATGACCGGATATATTTTTGATTATATAATTGATTAGTTTACTGAGTGTCCAGTTAGGAGAGAAATCTATATCCATGATAAACACGTATTACTATTATTATGAGACATTCCAGTTAGCATTGTTTATTGGAATGAGTTTATTAGCCTAATATTTGAATTTTATCATGAATATTTTCAACTCTTAGTATTCTTTGTCTTTTTGAACACTTTAATATTTTATAATGGTAGTACATTAAAAGTCAATCATGCGTTCAATACAACCTTTCACTGTTTCATGCATCATTTAATCATAAAAGATCAGTTATAGTGCACTAGTTAAAATACGTTTAAAGTAATGTAGTGGAAAAAACACTCAGTTGGTGAACTCTAATTTATTGTTAAACACAAAATCATATAGTGGGTTAGTAAAATATGAGAACTATACATTAAATACATTATTTGCATATCTTCCTTGAGTTGCCTCATGAGTTGCTTCATGATTCTTTCAATTCTGTTATTATTGCAATTGTTTGCTGTTTCCCTTTATGTTCACTTCATTTCAATCTTAATCTTCTGCTGTCAGGTATTCAAATTCTGATTGGTATCACATACTATTTATGTCTGTCGAAATAAGTAGCGTACACCACAGTATTATTTTATATGAAGTATCATATGCAAGGAGGTTTACTTTGTTAGCTTACATTTTTTTCATCGAGACATTTAAAACCTTAACTGAATTATTCTTTGGATTCAATGATTAATAATGTAATGAATTACTTAACTTACAGTAGATTAAATAAAAGTGTCTCTACAGTACAACATAAAGACATTGGGACGTAGCAGCTTATTTTTACTTTATGAACTCACTAGGAGTTGGGTAGAAACATGAAAACAATTGACATCACTAGACTGAATTTTCTTCCTAAGACACTTCTCAAAGGTTGTGTTACAATATCATTGAATATATCATTTGTTGAATACAATGTCAATGAATAACAGTTTCATACATTCTATTACTGTTTATGTAATGAGTCTGTTTATTAAGTTTTTGTTGAAATCATTTATAATTCGATTATTTAATCAATTACTTTTAGTAAGAAAACTAATCACTATGTAGTCTTTTTCAATTTACTTATAGTAAAGTAGTCAACTTGCATTTATTTCAAATTGTAAGTATAAAGCTTCTAAAGAATACCTCAATAGATTTATCTAAATTTTGATTAAGATAATGGATCGATCAATGTTAGACTATCAATGAAAACCCGGAAGCACTGGATGGTCGTTTTTTCCTAGTATGGGACTCCGCAACAATGCGTATTCACGATCCCCTACACTGAACTTAAACTCAAGATCTTCGGTCTCGTGCGCGAACGCATAGCGTCTGAATCACTGAGCCGGAATCCGACGGTGTTAATGTCTAACGTCAACCAATCCACTATCGTGAATGCGCGTTGTTGAGGAATACCATACTAGGAAGTAATAGCTGCCAAATGCTTCTGGGTTTTCAATGGTGATCAAACATTGATCGACTAATTATCTCAATCAAGAATCAAAAATATCCACAACCCCATATCTTGAATCAATTCAATAAGTTTTATGCTCTTTCAGAAATTCTCCATTAACAATCGATAATGCACACACCTTTTACATGTTATTTACATTCTCAATAAATGTCAAAATTTGTTACAGTCATACAGTTCTTCAGTTCTCAGCCTAAATACAAGCATATCGTTTTATTGTGGTTTGAAATGATGTCTAACTATAGACCTTGTGTTTTAGCCCTGGTTACAAGTACCATTCAAGGTATTTTTATTAAATATATAATATCCTATAAGAGAATCTTTGTGAATTTCGATAGAAACTGTAATGATAACACGTGAGGAATTTATTACTTTACAATTTAGATAACTATATTACTCAATAAGGTAGTTAAAGAGGTTTTTTCTAATAAAACGATGATAATGAGTCACTTATGAGTTACAGGTTACTGAAAAAAAATATTGATCAACAATGGTAATTTTATCAATGTTTCCATGATGGTCCAGCTTCAATTGACTGATGATTTTAACTATATAAAATTACTAAAATCTCCATAAAACCCCCTTCTAACATATAATCAGCTGATTTTTGTTTCATGCCACTGAATATTACCTATGGGTTGAGTTGTTTTACTTTTTTTCCAATATTTTACTACTAAATTTATGAACTATATCAAAGAAATAACATCTACAATATCATCATTAAGATATACAAGACAAGCTATCAGTCATATCAGAAGGAGTTTTATGGAGATTTAGTATTTTCATAGTTGAAAACTTGAGTCAATTGAAGCTAGACCACAAGGGACCACCAGGTTTTCCCTGGTGGTCTAGATTCAATTGACTCACACTTTCAACTATCAGTCATATGTTAAGAAATCAAAACATTTCAATTCTATCTGAAGTTTATACCTAATGATTTCATTCAGAATAACAATGTTAATGTTAATGTCTAACTTCAACCGATCCACGAAGTTAAGCAACCATTTCACCATTGTCTTTAATGAGTTGATATCTCACAACAAACCTGGTTGAACTCCACTGGTTACTGCTTCTCATTAGAACTCCAGAAAATATCTCTTGAAGTCAGTCTCTATTGAGCATATGATTTTATAATTATAAACATTTTTAATCAAATTCTAACTTATCTATAGAATGAAATAAGGATTGACAATTTAATTTCACCTAGAATCTCATTTAGTTGTTTTTACATTAGATTTCTTTTTCTTAATTCTTCAATAATTTATAACCTGTTTTCTTTTCTTTTCTTTTATCTATCTTTCCCTTGGGATTATGTGATGTTTTATTGATTAATTGTATGATTGAATGTTTTTTTTCTATTTGACCTTCAACGTGATTAATTATTTGTTTTAGCAAACTATTCATTATTTTTAGAAGGGGTTCTTATGGTTATCATAGTAATTTTAATAGTTGAGATCATGAATCAATAGAAGCTAAACCACTATGGAAAACCTGGAAGCACTGGACGGCTGTTTCGTTTTATTATGGGACTCCTCAGCGGTTCGCAGTCACGATCCCGCCTCGAGAGATTCGAACCCAGAACTTATCGATCTTGCGCACAAGCGCTTAACCTCTAGACCACTGAGTCGGCATCCAATGGATGAAAACGACCGTCCAGTGCTTTCAGAATTTCCATGGTGGTCTAGCTTCAATTGACTCATAATCTCAACTATTCATTATTTCCTAATTATTTTCACTTAAATGACAGAAACATTTTGTATATGAATTCAGAGTTGTGCTACTTATTATAGTGAATAAATCATTTTAAGAAAAGAAAAATAATATTTACCTAGAATAATACTTTTATATTGTGTTTGTTATTTGAGGAAAGAGTATATATATAAACAAGAAAAAATTATAATAAATAGAAGTGAAGACGAATAACTTAACAGAAGTGATGAAATAATGATAGTATACCTATATGTCTGTGAATTCCTTGTGTATCCAGTTTGGAATATTCAATTAATGTACAGTATTAGGCGTTTTTGAATAATTTATATGTTTTAATATTGATCAAATGAATGGAAAATTGCTTTGAAATGTTATATATCAAATATTTAATAAATATAATGTGTAAAACAGAGAAATTGAGTGGGCGATTATCTAAACATCCACGATCCCGCCTCGAGAGATTCAAACCCAGGACCTAGCAGTCTCGTGCCAGAGCACTTAACCGGTAGTACACTGAGCTGGCATCCAATGGTGTTAATGTCTAACTTCAACCAATCCATGATCATGGATGCGCACTGCTAAGGAGTCTCACAATAAGACGAAACTACCGTCCAGTGCTTCCAGGTTTTCCATGGTGGTCTAGCTTCAATTGACTCATGATCTCAACTATATAAAATAACTAAAATCTCCACAAAACCCCCTTCTGGTGATTATCTAAACATCAAATAAACTGAGAATGTGATCTGTAGTGTTGTTTGCTATGTTAGGCCAATATATCTTATTTCAGTTTCTGGACAGGCCAATTTATGTCTGCTTCTTGAGTCACGTTTTGACCTTGTTAATTATTCACTTATCAACCCTGACTGCTTTTATATGAGTGTATGTGTGTGTGCACCTCTCATCCTATTCATCACATGTCTGTAACTTATTTTTTATCTGGCTATAAATATTGATTACAGCTTGATTAAATGAAGTTTGCTCACAAGCCTTCTCAACAGCGCGTCATTTCGCTTCGTTTTCTTCTATTCGCTCCATTCCTTTCATTTCCTGTCCAGATCAGTGAGTGTACAATATATATGTATTCAAAATCCATTCTCGTATTCGACTTGTTTAATTCCGTTATTCACTGATGCAACTTAAGTCGATGAAATATACGAGTAGGGCCGATATATGTATTTCGATGACAATCAGCATACAATCCAATCGGAGTCAGAATCCGGGCCAAAAAGATTCAATATCTGTTAATAGCACATAGGCTGATTATGTATTTTGAATAATAGTAATAACCTAACCAAAATCACCATAATAACACGAAAATTAGAAATATACTCTTAATTCTTTTCTAATTATGCCAGTTGACCAACTTATATTCAAATAAAAAGCCTTTTTTGTACCGAGTTTGTGGGGTGTGCCACTGATGTCGACTGATATAAGTGGTATGTATCATCAATCGAAAGTGAAATACCTACAGGCAGAAGTAAAAAAAGATCGAAGGAAAGAGAACGAGAACAGATAATGATTCGTGTAGAAAGGAAGGAACAATCATGTCTGAGACGATTGATTCATATTTTGTAAATGAAGTATTTATTTTATGCTCAATTTATTTGAAACTATCAAGTCTAACCTAAATATGGATACTTAATAAATGAAACAATGTTACAATTGTCGTTCCAACTTAGTTGACACGAGTATATAGTAATAACTGATAGATATGTCAGTTTTACCAAGAGGAAATAATTAGCCATTGAGATAGTTTTAGTTTCTTTCAATATGATAGAATTCAATCTTTTATTAGGCATTATTTGAAGTGAACATTTCGATTTGTAATATGATGGTAGGTAGTGATATTGTCTCCCTTAACATACTGAATTAGTATATATGAAGTTGATGAGTTTCTGTCAAGATCCATCTCACAAATCTCGACAAGCGAAATGCTTAAGTCCAACATTGTTTTCAAGACACATGAAAATATAGTACAGTTTTTATTGAAATTAGGAGCCGAACTGAGTTATACCAGCACTGAAAAATCTTAAAACCCTGGATGGCCATTTCTTCCTAGTATGGAACTCCTCAACAGTGTTGATCTACGACCTCGCTCGTGAACGCTGAATCCTTAGACTACTGTGCCAGCATCCAATGATGTTAATGTCTAACTTTAATTAACCAACGATTTTGAACGACCATTTTGCATTGTCTTTGGTGGGTAACTACCTCAATCAAATTCAACAATCTCCACAAACCTTTACTCTCAGTAAAACATTTCTAACTTAAATATTTAGAAATAGTGGTAGAGTATGTGAAAGTAATAAGGAGTTGAAGTATTTCTTCGCTTTTCTTATCTTTCTTAAGATAATAATTCACTTCTCATCTGAAATGTAAATACAAAGTCTAGTTTCATGAATTATATAAGCATAATAATATTTCTACCTGCTTACATAACCACCTTTTACATTATTCAGTCTTATAACTTTTTCTTCAAAAAAACCGAAGTCAAAGGGAACGTAGAAATATGTTCGGTGTTTTTACTCACCGACTGATTTTGTTTACAGAACCAGTATATAATTGTTTTAATGAATTTTACCACTGTTATAATATGCATTCATTGCTGAAGAAACTTCAATTCTACTTGGACCACCACGAAGATATTCCAATAACATATTACTTACTGTCTTAGAGAAAAAAAACTGTTGGGAGAGAAATTAAACTACGCACATAGTTTACAATGGCAGACTTTTATAGAACGAAGTAGATTTTGTTTTGTTTTGCGAAAATCATCTTTGGTAATACTGTTTTTTGTTTTATTTCAAAGTACGGTAAAGAAAGAAGGAAAACAAACATTAGATGAGTACTCTTAAATGGACAATAGAACTGTTAAACAGTTATGCAACATTATGGATTAATTGAAGTTATTCATAAAAGATCTGAAGGATGAGCACTCATAACGATACCTAAATGTTCTCGATTTGATTCATGATGAAGTCATAGATTCACACTATTGAGTAATACTACACTTGGATAAAATAGCTTTTCATTGTCTCCTATGTTTAAATGATTTTCTACCTATGATCAATAAGTGGTGTATACTATGAAAGTAGTATAATTTGAAGAATGTTCTTATCAGTCTCAAGGGATCTCAATTTGGAAAGAATTCCAAGATCGGAACCATAAAAATAGACGAAGCAATACACAAATTCAAAGTAATAAAACGGGAAAACAATGGCGTTACACTTAGTAACTAAGATCAATGTAGATTTACATGTAGAAAGTTATAATTTCATCGTGCAATGGTAGTGGTGCCATAAATAATAATACAAATAATAAAGTGACCTTATCAATTAAACGACAGAATTATAACAAGATAATTTCAGTACTTAAAAGCTAGTTAATAAGTAGAAACTGGTATCGTATGAAGGTGAATTTATATATGAAAGGGTCTACAATTAATCATTAGTCTACAAATTTCCTCCTAACTTCATCTCTTTTAGTGTAAACGGACAGATAGCCTCTACAAATCAAATACATGTTGAATCGGAGAACAAAAGTGTAGCTAATATTAGTGGAGATAAGTGTTAATCATGCTTTTCCTCTGTAAATATAAGTCCAATCGAACAGATATGTACCATATTATGATAAAAATTATGTTATATAACGATTCTAGTGTCTTACATGTTCCATCACGGATATATAATTCTGAACAATAAAGGGGGAAGTTTGAAAGTAGCTAAACCGAAACATGGTATTGATGAATAAGGTCAATGAATGTTGGTTTAAGCAATTCTAAGTGTCTTAAACTTTCTACTAAAAGTTTTAATTCTAAACAATGATCAGAAACTCTAGGCAACGTAGTTCAAAGCCGTTTGGAACGGTATCGATATAACTAGTATATTCTCTTCTTTGTACCTTAAAGTTCTTCATTATTTGATAAGGTTTGTTTTCATCCTATGGTTCCATTGTTTTAAAATAATATATTCTCTTTCTGTGAGTATTCAATTATATTACATCCTACTAACATATCAACTTCTCTAGTTTCAGTTTTTTTTAATCTTCTCTCATTAAACTCATGCGACTTATAATAATTTGTATCGGTTCATATTTATTGGATGATCTCCCATGTTGTTTATGACCAACTAATTAGCTTTGTTTCAATTTTCTGATATCCAATTAATCGTTTAATTATAATCCGTTATCAAAGAATAAAATGTTCTGACTTATGTAAAAACAAGTAATCTATAAACAACCCCCTTATCATATGCTCACTAGAGACTGGCTCCATGAGGTATTTCCTGGAGTTCTAGTGAGAAGCAGTAACCAGTGGTGTTCAACCAGGTCTGTTGTGAGATGAAGACTCACTGAAGACAATGGTGAAATGGTTGCTCAACTTCGTGGATTGGTTGAAGTTAGACATTAACACCGTTGGATGCCGGCTCAGTGGTCTTTCGGTTAAGTGCTCACGCACGAGACTGGTAGGTCCTGGGTTCGAATCCCGCGGGGCAGGATCGTGGATGAGCACTGCCAAGGAGTCCCACAATAGAACGGAACGGCCGTCCAGTGCTTGCAGGTTTTCCATAGTAGTCTAGTTTCAATTGACCCACGAATTCAACTATAAAATTAAATATATACTTGTATCACAGTTCAATTTCAATGATGATACTCTGTTTTGGTAGTCATTATTGTACATACTAGTATGTTCAGTTTTATCAAAAATTTGTGAAGTCACCATATTAATGAAGGTCATATCGAGTTTCTTATCTAAGAAGCCTAAATACAGGTTAAAAAAATTGATTAACTCATTCATGATTGTTGACAATAAGGTTATTGAAAGCTATATATATATATGTAGCTTTTATATTGCCTTATCAACAGACAGATTATTTGAGAAGAAACTAGTCAAGCATAAAATTTGATGGCTATTAGTTTTGCATGAATTAAAAATTGGCAGTAATAAAATAATGATTTATTATATTGAATAAATCAGCATTTAAATGAGTTTCCATTTTTTTTCGGACAAATATTAATCGGCTACTGAAATTTCTGTTTGTAAATCATAGTATAAGTTAGTGTAATGGTATAAATGATAGTTAAATTATTCACAAACTCGCTGAGAAATCGGCTTTTTAAAGGTGAGTTTAATTAATTTTGATTTGAAGGACGTTTCCTGGGAGCGTTCTTAGACATATGACCTTACACAAAATGATTTTCAGTGTCTTAAAAAAATAAAACGTAGAAAATATTATAAGCAAAGATGGATAGTGGCTAACAGTGAAATCCAGTTTGACACGCGTTTCGTCTTACTTAGGACTCATCAGCTGGATGTACTGCATCTCAGTGTTGATGTTCACTCTGAAACTCGAACACGATGGCGTTTGAAACTAAACGTACTGAGTTCGGGTCCCGCAGTGAACATCAATATTAAGATGCAGACACATCCAGCTGACGAGTCCCAAATAGGACAAAACGTGCATCCTGGATTCTACTGCTAGTCTCTATCCATCTTTGCTTATAATGCTTGTGAATTAAGGCTATGTCCAGGCAATACCCACAGTATGCACATATGCGAATAAGAGACTAACCAGTTTCAGTCCTATACATCAATGGGCAGATTCAAACAATCAATGCTTAGTGAATGTAGAAAATATTTGTACAAGATCAAGCAAATTAGAAGAAAAGATAGTATTCAACTCAAACCTTTTAGTGTAAAAAGACACTTGAGCCTCTGTAATCGATTTCAGGTTATATCATCATTTTCGGCTAAAAAAAAAAGAAATGAAGGTTACCTAGTGGTCTCAGCATACTCAAGACACAGATTAATTTCTAAATGTTGAGTAAATTTTAAAAAAAATTTGTTTGGAAACATCTATTGATAAACACCATTAAAATATCCATTACGTTTTATCAACCATTGAATCTATGATAAATGAGGATGAATAGTATTCAATATGTTAGAATTATAATTGTTACCTACTTATTGAAAAGATGTAAACAATCTTACAATCACATTACATAAATCATAATCTATTTAAGAGTGGGATACATGGTAGATACAATGAATGGTATACAGTATATTGTAAGTGTTAGGATAGTAGAATCTTATAAATATAGTACATATTGACCATTTAACTTAATTCTTTATTAAAAGTCTTCGTATTTTTCATTGATCATTTAGCGTAATATAACTTGGTAATGAAAACTAATTTTTTTTAGAATCAACCACTTCATGAGAATATTTGTCTAGATGTATACAGATAGTGAAATAGATTAATTCGTTTTCACAGTAGTATATTTAGAATGTACTATTAAATATTAAACATTTATATCCTTACAATTATGTTGGAATTTTAGAACGGGCATCGGACTCAGAACTTCCGAATAAACTCGACTTTCATCATGAGGCGTCATAATTACTCCTTCAACTCCCAGGGCAGAGTTTATAAATGGTTTAAATAATTTTTCTGGTTAACGTTTTTTTTAACTATTTAGTTTTCCACGGGATGGAATCGCTGACCTCATGCCCAATCCTCCTCCTTTATCCAGGCTTGGGATCGGAAGTAGCCCCCGAAGGAGATACAGGCGGTGTTCTTATATATATATATATATAAACAAATCTATCAGTGTGTTCTAATTCATTCATTTCTAACTGTTATAGAGTGACAGCAAAAAACAAAGAGAAGAACGTTCAAGTCTCAAAAGAACTTCATAAATCATTGAGAACTTACTTACTTACGCCTGTTACCCCTCGTGGAGGAGCATAGGCCGCACACCGGCATTCACCATCCAACTCCGTCCTGTGAAATCCTTTCCAGTTCTTTACAGTTAACATTCATCTATTTCATATCTGTTTCTATTTCCCGGAGTTATTTGTTCTTTGGCCTTCCTCTTTTCTAAATTACAAATCATTTCATAGTTGAAATCATGAGTCAATTGAAGCTAGACCACCATGGAAAACTTGGAATCACTGGACGGCTCACTGAAGACAATTGGTGAATGATTGCTCAAACTTCATGGATTGGTTGAAGTTATACAATAACACTATTGGATGCCGGCTCAGTGGTCTTTTGGCTCTGGCGCGAGACTGATAGGTCCTGTGTTCGAATCTCGCGAGGCGTGGTCGTGGATGCGCACTGCTGAAGAGTCTCATGATGAGACCAAACGGCCGTTCAGTGCTTCCAGGTTTTCCGTGGCGTTCTAGCTTCCATTGACTCATGATTTCAATTATGAAAATACTGAAATCTCCACAAAACCCCTTCTGATCTACAAATCATTTCCGTAATAATTTAACACATAATTTCTTTGTTTGTTTGTCTTTCTTTCCTTTTATTTGTTTTTAATCATTACCGTTTCCTTTTTTTAATTTTTTTTTCTAATAGGGTATAATACAAAATCACTCAGATACGGATAATAAAAATAATTTAACTGAATAAAAGTCATATTCAACATCTATTTATAAATCATTACAATGGAAACGTTTATTTGTCCAAATGATAGACAATTAGCATTACGTGCAAGGTAGGTTCTTTATGTATTTATTTTCTTTTTTTATGACCATATCTTCTTTATATTTAACATTATCATTTTTCTAAGGATTTAACTAAGATATATATCAATCAGATTAATGAATGAAGATTGAAAACTTCATTAAGTCATATCAGTTGAACTGGCAAGTCTTTATGTAGGATGAATAATTCAATGGAAAATGTATTGATCCTTTTGAAGCAATAGGGTGTACATATGCCAATAAGAAACTGATCAATTATAATTCTAAATATTAATGGGAAGGTTTGAACAAAGAATACAAAATGAATTAAGACTTCACCACATTCCATAAGATAGTGGCTATTTGCACTCAGTAGCTAAGTGGATAACATGATGGCATTTGAAACGAACGAAGTGAACATCAACTCTCGAATGCAGGTATATCCAGCTGATGAGTCCCAAATAGGACGAAGCGCGCGTCCTAGAATTGACTGTTAGTCATCATTCATCTTTGCTTACAATAGGTAGTAAGTTTAAATTGCAATCTGAAAATCAACACCAGAAAATTGAATAACTTATCCTTTAATGTTGAAATAGGATGTTATGTTAAGTTAGGTTTTGATCTGAGTAATGTTTCACTTGTAGACGTATAAGTCAAAGTTTTGATGGAAAAAAGATTTAAAAAGCTTTCTAGTTTTATAGCATGGTTATTAACGAGAACTACTTATTGTTAATATTTCAAGACACTGTAGTAGTTTCAAAACTGCTTCAATACACTAAACTGTACTGTGCAGGAAAATTTGTGTATATCTTATTTTAATGATTCTGTCGTAATTTTTAACAATAATAATTCCTTATATAATATTTAACAAAACTTCCATCAAGAATGGATAATAGCCTTAGAAAAAAAAAACAGCACAGAGGCATGAACAGATACTAAGTCGAATGAACTATAGTAGTTTACATTTCCCCTCAAACAGATAGTTTACAATCATTCACTTCCAATTCCTCTAGCTTGATTTATTTTACAATCATTAGTATCTAAAGAAACCTAATCCTCAATAAACAATCCGTTGTCAATGTATTTTCCTCTTAACAGAGTTCAGTTAATGGATAGTTTATGCATTTATTCCAGGTATTTAGCTTATTTTAAATAAAATAAATTATAAGTCATGTATATTTTCACTGGCTAATTAGATAAATTCAAATAAGTCCATTCAACATTAGAAAATTCAAAAGTGTTATTATGCTAGATGATACCCATTTAATTTTACCTAGTTGATATATTAAGTACCACAAGTCATACTTTATTCCATTACTAACTAAAATAAAAATACACTCAAAATTGTTACTAAAGAAACTGTTGAAGTAATCACTATAAACAAAAAGAAATATTTTAAACTCTTTTATATTAATATCAGAAGGGGTTTTTTATGGATATTATAGTAATTTTAATAGTTGATATCATCAGTCGATTGAAACTAGACCACTATGGAAAACCTAGAACCACTGGACGGCCGTTTCGTCCTATTGTGGGACTCCTCAGCAGTGCAATCAGTAACTCAATGAACAACGTACTAACATCAATATGAATAATAAAACTGTGGTACATGTGAATCTTAGTGAAGTACCATGAACGGAATGAACTTTACATGTCACACATTCCACTGTTAGTCATAATCTAGAGATAATATTATTAAATTCATTGTAATATACATAAAATAAAATTCACTACATTATCTCATATTAATAATTGTTAAATTTATATACTTTCGATAGTGTAATAAGAAGACGAAGATTATCAGAACTATGTGATGATATCTTAGCGCAATACACTTCGAACAATCTGATTACACATATACTTGTTAAGAACATTTATATATAGAAATAAAAAGGTCAACTAGACTGGATATGGGGGGGTGGGTAAGAATAGACAAGGATAATAATAATAAAAATAATGTGAAAACAATTTGAAACTTAATCACTCTGGATAATAAGCTAATATTACCTGGGTAGGTTTAAGGTGAGAACAAACGGTTTTTGAATACACAAAGGGGGTTTGAATTTTCGTATGGCTTGTGCTTCAATAAACCTTATTATAAGCCCTTTTACACTTTTATACAACACCACACCACACAACAAGTATATGTTTGATCAGATTGTTCAAAATGTATTACGCTAATATATCATCGCATAGTTCTGATAAACTTCGTCTTCTTGTTACATTATCGAAATTTATCAAAGGGACTAATTGTTTTACATTTATATCTATCAAAGTATGGTCTGATTATTCATAATTACTGAATAATTTGTTGCTATGTTTTTTCTTGCAATACAAATAGTTTCATGAACATTGAGAAAGACAAAATGAAATGAATAACAAAAAAAAGAAAATCAATCTTACTATATTACTTAAATACATTCTCTAAGTCCCCCCCAAAAAAAACAAACAATAAGTTAGTTGTGAATAAGTATGCTATTCATTTAAGATGGGATTCGAACAAGTATAACCATGAAAGAGGGAAAGGGGGGATTTTGTTTTTAAAAAATACATATTTGTTTACTATTTCGAAACTTATAAGTCATCAATAAAATAAATGAAAGGGGAGTAATAAATTCAAATAAATTTCAATACAAATATTTTCATGAACATTTTATCCATATAATCCCACTTATTATCCTGAGGGTGAACAAAAACACTATCAACTGGGAAAAAAACATGGATTATAATGAGTGAAAAACACATTTTTGAACTAATTTTTTCACCGTACGTTTGTTTGCTTGTTTGTTTTTGTTTACGATAATCTCGTAGCGTAAACTTAATTATTCCATGTAGTATAAACTCAATATAGGTAATAAGATTTATTACGTTGATGGATTTACTGATGATTTGGCAAAATACATAGATTATGTAATTAGACTAATAAAAGAATTACATAGGTAATTTCGATTATTCAATAATGAATTATGCTTACCATTTAATTGAATTCATTGGTAAGTTAAATGAGTAGGCGTAAATTGTCAATTTTTTTTATTATCAGAAGAGGGTTTTGTGCTGAGGTGCTGACGAGTCCCACAATTGGACGAAACGGTCGTCCAGTGCTTCCAGGCTTTTCATGGTGGTCTAGCTTCAATTGACTCATGATCTCAACTATATTTTTTTAGTGTCTTATATATTTGAGTCTTATTTGTTAAACATGAATTGTGTTTTGATTTATTGTATGTTTTTATCATGGTTCATTCAATGTTTTAAAATGGTTGTCAATGAAAGAAATGAAAATAATGACAGTTTGATTCGATTTTATTTCATGTATAACATTTGATTGAAAAACGTTTAGGAGGATGTGTTTTGTTTTAGTTTGTTTTACTGTCAGGAATTCATAAATATATCTCAAAATGAACTATAGTTATGTTGTAAGCAGAATTGAGTGGTGACTAGCAATCAATTTTAGGAAGTGTGTTTTGTCCTATTTAAACTTATCAACCAGATGTACTTGGATCTTGAAGTTAGTGTTCACTGATGAACTCAGACTCAGTACTGTTAGCTTCAAAAGCCATATCGTTATCTATATAGATATTAAATAAAACTCAAGTTGGTGTCAATATTTAAAGAAAAGGAAAAAACTGATTGAATCAAAACTAAGGTTGAACTTGATAGTTTCAAATAAATTGAGCATTGGGTAGAGAGTTACTAGTTAAACTTGTGTCAATTAAATGTCTGTTATTTATTTACCCTGAAGAATCGCCTTACATTAAGTCACGAAACGTCAGAAAGATAATCTTTTTACTCAATGGGATTGAATCAACCTTATAAAGACAATTTGTCCAAATAGTCTATCACAATAAAACTTCCTATTTTATAGTTGTTTAATATGGGTAATTCTGAACAATAATCTAATATATTCGAAAGCTTTTATGAGAATTTTACGACCTATCATGAAATTAATTACAACAAGACGACCATGGATTAAGATAGATGGCAGCTAATCAATATGGAAATATATATATATATATATTGGAGTTGTCAGTTGTCCTGATGGTATTATGCTTCGACGGTTTCTATTAGTTAGCAGTATATATAAATACATATAAAGGATACGATATGGAAGATGCTTATAATATTGATTTTTTTTCCTGAAACTCATTTTATATTATAAAAGATATGACGCAGGATAAGACTTTTATTATTATCATTGTTAAGATGGTAAAATAAAAAAACTCTTATAGGCAAAGTTGGTTAGTAGCACTTGCATAAGCAAGTGGCTATCAGGACTCAGTAGCTGAGTGGATAACGCGATGGCGTTTGAGGCGAAAGTTACTGGGTTCTAGTCCCAGAGTTAACATCAACATTGAGATGCAGGTGCAGCCGGCTGATGAATTTCAAATAGAACGAAACCCGCGTCAAACTGAATTCTACTGCTAGCCAATATCCATCATTGCTTATACTGCTTGTGAATTAGGGCAATATCGAGGCAATACG
Organism: Schistosoma mansoni; assembly: GCF_000237925.1. Taxonomy (NCBI): domain Eukaryota; kingdom Metazoa; phylum Platyhelminthes; class Trematoda; order Strigeidida; family Schistosomatidae; genus Schistosoma; species Schistosoma mansoni. The sequence continues at coordinate 171,849 of NW_017386071.1, forward strand.
CACAGTGTGCACATATGCCAATAAGAGACTGGTCAATTGCAGTCCTAAATATCAATGGGAAGATTCAAACAAATAATATCGAGTGAATTTTAAAAAAAACTCTTGTTTATCTAAAAGACTATTCCACTATACTATTTTTTCTGACATCAACCTTGCATACAGGAGATAAGATACAGAACTAAAAAACAGTAACAACTGTCACTTAACAACAAGTACCAATTGAGAAAACGTAGTTGTTTCGATAACCGATCACAGATTTGAGAACTTTTTATTTTTAAATGTAATCAGTAAAATTGAATTCAATTAATTTCAAATCCAAAGATAAAATCTCATCATTGATCATACCTATCTACAACCAAACATTTTTTTCTCTAGTGGGTTACAGTGACTACTTTTATACCATTGATCACATTGTAAATAGACATTGTATAATAAATAAAGTTTTCAATAGGAATTACGAACTAAACTTTTCAGTAAAAGGAAATAAGACATAGACAATTTTGTAATAAACAACTTATCTGAATCATTTTGTGAACATCTAGGCTAATAGCTTACTTATTTATGCCGGATGTCATCACGTAGTAACATTTGATCAGAAAATAAGCCAGCATTTTGAATGTTAAACCTTTCTTAGATTTCTGGTTTATCTTTATTGTTTAATATTTAAACACTGACATTATAATGAAATTACTATATGGATTTCGAATGTAACGGTAGTTATTCCTAAACTCTTTGAAGCATAAAATTATATAAAATACTAACAACTACTACTAATTCACGTTCATATATTTCTAAATGCCAGTGAGGGGTTGTGGAGATTGTAAAGTTTTCGATTGATGTTAGACCACCGATGAAAACCTGGAACCATTGGATGATCGTTTCGTCCTAGTATGGGACTTCCTAGCAGTGTGAATCCACGATCCTGCTCGTGGGATTCGAACCCAGGACGTCACCTCTTAACCTCTAGATCACTAAACCGGCATTCAACGGTGTTATATAGTTAGATTTTCTGGTTTCATAAATTTTTTATTGAATATTGAACTGTACAATGGTAGAATAAACTAAAATATATTATCTGATATACAGTTGTATTATAGTACAATATATCTAAACTGGAACTACCAAAAAACGTTTTGTCCCACTTTTTCTCGAAAATATAAAATTAAAATTAGAAATAATTCGAATTTGTGATTCCATGCAAGTATACTACTTGCTAGTTTACTGTGGAGAAGGAAAACCTATCGTTAATTAATAAAGATTGAGATTATGAATAGATTGATGTTAGACCAGCATTGAAAACCTGGAAGCATTCGACGGCCGTATTGTCCTACTCTAGGACTCTTCATGATCTCAATCAAAAACTTGATCTCTGCAACCCCAAATTGATAATTACTAAAGAGTTGAATTATGGATTTTCTTGATTATAGCATTGTGATATATTTAAACAGAAAATTTAAACCAAATTAACAATATTTAACATTAAATCCATCACTATTCTTTCTTTGTATATATACGTATATATATGACTTTGTAATGCCCAGAAAGATTTACTATGTCCCTAATTTAATTGAATCAGTATGTCAACAAACTGATTATTTTATAAATGGCTCCAAATTTTACATACTCAGTTGTCGTATAACAATTTACTTTTCCCCATGGGAAACCATTTTATTGGAGTATTCTAGTGAAATGAAAGGACTTTTTCCCGTATAATTAACGATTTTTAACTCAATCTAAGTGGTTGAATTGAAGGAGTAGAGATGTATGTCTGAATATCTGATCGCATATTAAAATAGATGAAGTGGAGAAATTCGAAGGTTTAGTTTCCTTGACTGGAACAAACCGTAGAAAATCTGTTCAACTCGATTAATCGATGGTGTTACTTTTAGCTGGTGTGTCAGTTTATTCAATTTCAACTTGAAAACATGAAACAGAGAGATCACTTTCCAACAAACTTATATTGATTCCAACAACATAGATATCCGCTCATTGACTAACCACTTGAAATGACAGTTATGTTATACTATTAATGTTCAGTTCAGTTTCAGCAATAAAATATACTGACAAAAGAAGGAGATCTGGCAAGATCTCTATTTAGCTCAATTCTAGAAGCCTATTTCATGTCTAAGCTTTAAAACGGTCTACTTAATTCAGTCATTAATTGATTTAACCTAAACAAAAGATATATGGACGACAATTTCATCGTTTATGATGAGAACATTGACTTAATTGACAATTTGTTTTCCTTCGATATCTACCATTCTTGCCTAAATTTTACATTAGAAAATGAAGTAATTCTTGAAATCTGATTTTTCGAAGTGCTTCTGATAAGAGAAATTGATGGATTCTTCAAAGGTTTCGTTCACATGAAACAAACATAGAACGTCTAACTAACCAATTTCTGAAGATGGGTTCTTTTAAGCGGAAAAAGGAATCTTATACACATTATAGTGTCGAACATGTAGGGTCTGTATCACCAAATGCTTTGGGGAGGAACATGATTTCTTTAGGAAATCAATGACGGCGAACGGCTATCCAAGCCGCTTCGTAGAGAACAACATAAAAGAAAGTAAGAATAGAAAATCCAGCATTTCGGTTCTAAAGAAATATCATTATACAGATTTCGGAGTTAAGGATGATCAAACTTTTGATATACTTTGAAATCAGCTGTTGACAGCACTCAGAAGAAGGTTCTATGTGTAAGTGATGTGATTAACGTAAATTAGTATAAATTTAATTTTTGTACCTGTAAGGAGCAAGTTCTTTCGTCTGATTGCCTCTATGTGAATCTTACAGTTCGCATGCTCTTGTGAAATAAGGTGCATAGACCGTAGCCAGTGCTTTCTTTCATCTCGGTTACAAGAACCTATTCTAATGTTGTTCTAGAAAAGTGGGAGGAAATAATTCAGTTCCATCTTTAAACATTTTCCATATCCCCATGATTTTATTCATAGACATTTATAATATTACTTCATCTAATTTAATTCCTTTGTTACCCTTGGTCATTGTGGCCAAAATATCCTAGTTATCTTACTTCAATCGCATAGTAACCCACTTTTAATCTAATAATTTAACAAGCCTTTTTATTTGCACACACACTATCTTTTATCATTATCATTTACAATATATAATCTAACATTATAATCTTTCTACTACGTCTCCATTTTTATGTATTGTTTATCAGTCCTTATGTTACCAATACTTGACATTACAGATGTTTATACGATATCATAGCTTGAAGAAAGATCCCTTTACTGAATTTCATGTTTTTTTTTAAATGTTTAGATAAGAATTATAAGTTTAAGTTAGTTATTTTTCAGTACGCATTTCGTCAGAATCAGTCGACTTATCGTACTCACATGATAATGTATATTTAGTAACATTAAATACATATCTATGGATACTATTCGACTGACTATACTGCTTCCACTAATCGTCATGATATCTTGATACTCGTACCATTCAAAATATTTCACTTGTGATTGAAGATTTAGAATGTTTATCTTCGATTTTTTTTCACTTAACTGAGCGTAACTTTTTCATGAAGTAAGAGCTGATAATGCTGGTCAGAAAAACGATGTAAGCCTAGCAATTATTTCATCTAGCTTAAAGAATTAAGCAACACCAGAAACATTCACTTAAATAGGAAATCTTCATAAATCCACAAATTCAATAACTAGAAAATAGAAGTGATAAACAAACTTTGGTCATAATTATAACATCATCAATAGAATACTTGTATTATTTGAGTTTCGGAATTCAGCTATAATAATTGATGAAAACCATATAATGAACTTCAGTTTTACAAGTTTTATGAAGAATAACTTAAACCGATTCATTTACCATTGATTGGTCACTGGGTGATGACCAATCTCATGTCTATCAGGTCTTTCTTGATGTGAATCGGGTTCTGTCGATCAAGTAGCAATGTAGCTATTAGCCTAGGTGAGTTAACATCGCATGCGTTATATTAAAATTTAAGGCGGTGATTGGAAGTAACAGACAGAAAACCCTGTTTGACCTAAGTTTTATTCTTACAAAATGTCGGAATTGGGAATATTTTCCACCTTGGTTTTTACGACTACTGTAAAATTTATAAATCAAATTTTCCTAAATTCTTACAGGTTAAGCAATTTCAAAATAAAGGTTTTTTTGGTTTACAATATTGTTTTCTACCTACGTACTGATATTTTCATCTTTATATCATTTGTTTTATTCATACAATGGGTTCCTCAATTCAATCACATACAAATTTATATATATATATATATATATATATGACAATTCTACTGTTATTATTCTGAGTGATAGATTCGTTATTATTCGTTTTAGTTCACAATTTCAACATTTATGATCTGGTATCCATTTAATAATTAATTATACTGAAGAAGTCCAGATAAGTATAAAGGACGAAATGTTAGAATCATTGAAATTTCGATTGTGGGCATTATTGTTTCAAATATAATATAATTGATCATACAATTCATCTTAACTTCTGCAAAAATGACCTTAACAAATAATATAATTAATTTTTTTTTATTTTTAAAAGTTTCCTGTCTACAGATTGTTCATCTTGATTAGAATGATTCGATTTTTGAATATCTTAGAGTTACAAATATTATCTAATTAATTCAAATCAATCAGAGCAATACTACTCAAATGGTTATTGAAAACTTGAACTTTATTCAACTATTTTGTTAATGATATAATTTATAAGCAAAGATGGACAGTGGCTAGCAGTAGAATCCAGTTTGATGCGCGTTTCGTCCTATTTGGGACTCGTCAGCTGGATGTACCTGCATGCTTGTGAATTGAGGCTATATCGAGGCAATATGCACATTATGCATATATGCCAATAAGAGACTGATCAATTGCAATCCTAAACATCAATGGGAAGATTCAAAAAAACGATAACAAGTGAATGATATAATTTTTTAAAATAAAATAAACCGGAAAAAATTTACGACATGAAATATTAGGTAAATACTTAATCATAATTAAGAATCATTCAAATTACGTAAACACATTTCTGAATTTTGGGGTTTTAAAATTTTGGCATAGTAACTGAGTTATGACAGCTTCATCCTAAACCATAAATTTTATATTATCATCAGTATGAAAGGGTGTTTAATTTAAAATGATAATGAGATAGTTATTCAATAGTTCTAAGTTGTTAATATTTCCTATAATGATAGTTACCTGATTGTAAACACAATCTTCCAACTATACATGTGATAACTAATATAATTATGTAAATAATATATATTTCTATAAATCTTATAGACTCGGAACAGGTTGGTCTTCTAGAGCTCAATCAGCACAACGCCGTCGAGCTCAGCCATTAACAACAGATGAAGAAGAACAGATTTTACGTGTTCTAAGACGTAACGAATTATTAGCTGAAAATGAAAAGGCTAGAGTTGAGTAAGTATTTTTATGTTAATTTACTTGTTACGTAACAATACAAAAAGACTTGTCAAGTATCAGTACCTTAGTTTATTGTGATACTTTTAAATAAACTGAGTATTGAATGGATTGTTTATGATAGTAGTAAACTACACTAAAAGATCTAATAATCCTGTAGAACCCAAAAATTTACAAATCGAATCCGGAACAGCAGGTCATGCTATTTTTAACAATTATCAAATCGATATTGAACCTTAAAATAAATCTAAAGGGTTTTTCAACCATAAATAAGGCGGTTGGCTGAAGCTTTTCATATATTTCTCAACCTCATTGAGCTGAATAAAATAGAAGACCTGACTATCCATACATCTTTGTTCATTTGTCCAAATAACAATATTCAAATTACTAAATGTTCACACGGTTAACACGCACAAGTTCAATTCTACTCTTTGACATTAGAAATTTAAAATTTTTTCCACATTCAATAGCATACAAACAAATGAACACAAGTATGTCTCATACAGAATTATCTTGACCGAAGCGACATGACGTTTAAACTAGTGTAAGGCCATCTATCAATTTCAACGTTCAACATTCACTTAGTTTCAACCATTTTCAGGCATCTCTTTATTTTTTTAGCGGGTTAGCGCTGCAAATAAGTGTAATTTTTACTAAAAGGTTCATTTTGAGCCCTAACCTATAAACTATTTCTTTTCATCAAGGATGTTGGGATGTAATTCAATGACGTATTTGTAGCAGACAGATTTGGATAACTTCAAATGCTTGAAACTAAATCTTAAGTGTAATTTACACTCCTAACTAAGATACTCACTCATCAGGTGCAGGAAGAAGTGTACGGAAATGCTGAATGCCACCTACTTATTACACATTGAAAAGAGATAGATTACGTCAAACTTTACATACTCAGAACTGTTTTGCATCCTTCCAATTTATCTCAATTTAATTCAATTATATATTTATTTTCCGAAGAAGTGACCTATATTAACAACCACGTAATAAGAAATGTAATGCACATTTATAAATCTCTATCGTCACATTACAAGTTTGATTAGAAGAACTAGTCCATCTATACGTATCCAACAATATTCCTATCTGCAGACGTAGGAGAAATTCTCATTTTCATCTGTTTTATTTTCTGATAAAATCTCTCATGGATCGTTTCACATTCATTTTATCTTGTTTTCTATTTTCAGAGCAATGCTTCAGAAACTTGATCGTCTTAAACAAACAGCTGATTCTAGAAGAAATGAAGAATGTGCATTATGTCATAAAGAATTTGGTCATTTAAGTAATTTACCAATAATTTGTGTAGAATGTGGTCGTTATGTATGTACAGCATGTTGTGTAGAATTAATTATTCCACCATTACATCGACAACCAATCACAAAACGTAATTCATTGCTCAATTTTCAATGGATGTCAAATACATACGGAAGTGGTAATTCACTGAATACATCAAAACATCAAACATATTTTACAATGGATCAAACTCGACAAAATCAAAATACAACTTTAACTAATTCAAATAATTTAAAAACAGTAACATCTAATACAAATAAATCGAGATTTTTAAATCGTCGTAGTAGTTTAATGGGTACATTGAATTCAGCTGCATTACATAGTCAACAGTTATTTGAAAAAGTTAAAGTTAAAGCCAATTCACGTCAAGGAGATAATCATTCATTTGTTTGTAAAATATGTTATGAAGCAAGAGAAGTAAATTTTGATTTATTATTGGTTTAAGTGTTTATACAGAAACTGTGTTGAATATTGTGTCTAACATGTATTGTTTATTACTATTGACTTTTGATGGAGTTTTGTTTTCTGAGCTGGATGGTTTGGTCGTGAAGCTTTCATCGTTCTTCTGAACGACATCATCAGCACAAACTTCGGGTAGATGTGAAGTGTTTGAATTTCTCCGCATGTGATTCACAGCTTGTCCTGTGCACCTCGATGTTGATTGGTTCTCATTGACCTTAAATCTGTCATTATTTATTTCTTTGTTTTGGTTGTATCTCCAATTGGTTTGATTTTTGTTCCTATGTTTCTGCATAATTTTCTTGATTGGTTGATAGATTGGATTGATTTCAATATGTTTGTTTATTGCTGATTGACCTGAGTGCCAAGCTTCTAAAAATTCTCTGGTATTTTTGGAATTGCCTCTGTCCAAAATCTCAACATTTTTCCAGTCGAACATGTGTCCGTAGTTGTCCACGTGTATTGATGATGTCGTTCAGAAGGACGATGAAAGCTCCACCACCAAACCATCCAGCTCAAAGAACAAAACTTCACCAAAATCAACCACCTGAGCTACAAATCTTCTCCACTATTGACTTTTAAATGTTTGTAGTTTTACAAAAAAGGTATTAAAAATGAGGGAAATATGTACCTTACCGTATTTTCGAATTCATCGTCTATACACCAATAAGTGAAAATTGATAATATTATACATTTCTTATACAATTAATCGAGTGCTCTGGCGTGAGACTGGTTGGTCCTGGGTCCAAATCTCGCGAGGAGGGATCGTGGATGAGCACTGCTGAGGAGTTCCACAATAGACCGAAACGGCCGTTCAGTGCTTCCAAGTTTCTCATGGTGGTCTAGCTTCAATTGACTCACTCTTTCAACTATGAAAATACTGAAATCTCCACAAAACCCCCTTCTGATTATAATCATATGCTCACTAAAAAATGACTTCAAGATATATATCCTGGAGTTCTAGTGAGAAGCAGTGACCAGTGGAGTTCAACCACGTCTGTTGTGAGATAGGAACTCACTGAAGACAATTGGTGAGCGGTTGCTCAAACTTCGTGGATTGGTTGAAGTTAGACATTAACACCGTTGGATGCCGGCTCAGTGGTCTATCGGTTAAGTGCTCGCACGCGAGACTGGTAGGTCGTGGGTTCGAATCTTGCTCGGGAGGCGGGATCGTGGATGCGCACTGCTGAGGGGTCCCACAATAGGACGAAACGGCTGTCCAGTGTTCACAGGTTTTCCTTGGTGGTCCAGCTTCAGATGACTCATGATCTCAACTATGATAATCGAGATAATAACATAAACTACTGAGAAACTATTTAATCGACTGGTAAACCGATTGGAAAATTGAACATAACCATTAGACCAATTGTAGACATAATAGTGAAACGATTCAATTCATTGTAGCAGAACAATGAAGATGAATCAATAAATGACTGTTAAAATAAGGAATTTTATGTAGGCTGTATCGTAAACTGAGTCTATATAAACTGGAAAAACTATAGTTTAAAATTAAGTAGCGCTATTCAGATTTATTTCGATCTCACTGAAATATTTTTCACAGAAAATAGGCCATTTCTTCAACGAAATATCTGTTTAAAATAAGGGATTTGTGGCGATTTGTTAAACTTAAAGTTAATTCTGATCATGGACTGATAATAGCTGATAAACTATTAAAAACCATTCAAAATTATCTTTGTAAGCGTGAGTAAATTGTAGCTAGATCATCATCGAAAACCTGGAAGCATTGGACGGCCGTTTTGTCCTATTGTAGGACTCCTCAGCAGTGCGCATCCACGATTCCGCCTCGCAAGATTCGAACTCAGGGCATACCGGTCTCGCGCCAGAGCACTTAACCGATAGACCACTGAGCATAGAAGTCCCACAATAGGACGAAACGGCCGTCTAGTGCTTCTAGGTTTTCCTTGGTGGTCTAGCTTCAATTGACTCACGCTTTCAACTATGAAAATACTAAATCTTCACAAAAACCCCTTCATTCAAAATTAGTTTGAGACTCCTAGTCAGTATTCATTAACAACTCTATACTGAATCAGACTCAGGAACTTCAAGTCAGGAAAAGTGGTACTTCTCAATTATTATCTAGTCCACTAAAACCAAATTGTTTCAGTTCATAACGCGAACTATATTCAAAGTGAGTTAATCTCTACTAAAATAATAACGGATTTCGCCTCAGTAACAACCCGCGATAAAAATTTTCGATATTCTAGTGAGAGTTAAACTATGTTGAGAATTATATATTAAATACTAATGACATTAGACAATCATAAAGTCGTTTAATAAATTGATCACTACAATAACAGTACATAGTCATTCCTTGTTCACATAATGTTTTTGCTTATGTTGTCATATAAATATGTAGCACTAAGCAGTAAATAGCAGTTTTACGAAAACTGTTTGTCATATCAGCTTTAATTATTAATTATCATTATTATTTATTCATTATTTACTTACTTACTTGCGCCTGTTACTCCCAATGGAACATAGGCCGCCAACCAGCATTCTCCAACCCACTCTATCCTGGACCTTCCTTTCTAGTTCTATCCAATTTTTATTCATTATTCATTATTTGATCAAATGAAAATATAATTTGTTTTTCTTTTAAATAGATTTGGAAACGTTCTGGTGCATGGTTTTATAAAAGTCTTCCACGTAGTAGTCGTATGACAAGTTGTCCATCTAGTCCATCATCAACACCAGCCAAAACTGATTGTCAAATATTTAATGATATAACAGATCTTGTAAAACCAATACATATTGATGCAAATTATGAAAGTCATATTGAACATACTGATAATGATTCAGAACAATGGATACAATTAAAACCAAATCGTAAGTTTATATTGTTATGCAATAAAATATACACTATGAAGTAAATATAAGACAGAAAATTAATCTTTAACCCGTGAAGAACTTATATGTGATAGCTTAACACCGATGCTTGTAGATAAGTCCCAGATCTTCTTTTTCTTGTTATTGTTAGTAATGTCATATATAAGATATTCTTTACCTAATGTACAATATAGTCAATAAATTATTAAAGTTTTATCTATCTTCTTTAGTAATACAATTTTTCCTATTGTATACGATAGTATTTTAAGGAAAGATGGATAATGGCTAGCAGTGGAATCGAGGACGCGCGTTTCGTCCTATTTGGGACTCGTCAGCTGGATATTCCTGAATCTCAGTGTTGATGTTCACTCTGGGACTCAAACCCAGTACCATTCGCTTCAAACGCCATAGCGTTATCCACTTAGCTACTGAGTCTTGATAGCCACCTGCTTGTGCAATGGGTTGTACATATGCCAACAAGAGACTAATCAATTGCAGTCCTAAATAACAATGTGAAGATAAAAGTGTACAACACCAAGTGAACAATGGTACTTTGTTTATTGGAATAGTAACTTTATGCTTAGTAATTAACGTATGGTAAACAATATTATGTTGTTTGATCTTCTTGTGCTGATAGTATTCTAACAAGGAAGTTTATTGAACATTCACTAAATTAAATGAGTTGATATCGTTTTAATGTTAGTCGTGTTGAGGGAGCCAGTATACCATAAATGTGATTCGAAAACAAATACTGTCACCAATAATGACTAGAAATTATGGTGACTCGTTGACTGGTTAGCGTAACGATCTTTTTCCTATAGTAGGTTAGTCTTAACCCTAAAAGTTGATTGCAATAAACTAATCATATATCAAACTCCATCTTTCGTGATAATAACACGGAAACTTTGAAAATAATTCAGAACAATTTGTTCAATAAGTCTGTATTTATATTGCTTTTGTAACACACTGAAAACAGTTCATTAAGATTAGTCTATCTCCTATATCCAATGATCTTATTGACTAATGAGTTATTTCGGAATAATAAAGTGAATTGATTATTTAAGAATAGCCCACATTATTGAGCTTAATACTTAAGTCAAAAATGTTTCGTAATAACCTCAGTGATTTGTATCCATAAATTAGTTATACTTATTTTACATATTCATTAAGTCATTTAAATTCGGCTTATTGACAGTGTAGCATAATCGATTTCATTCAAATAGTCGGGTCATTTTAGTCTTTTAATACCAAATAGTACATACTGATGACTTACTTACGCCTGTTACATCTCGTGGAAGATCGTAGGCCACTCACCAGTATTCTCCATCCCACACTGTCCTGGACAATCTTTTCAGTTCTTTCCAGTCGCTATTTATCCTTTTCATGTTTGCTTCCAGTTCCCGACAAAGTATGTTCTTCATCCTTCCTCTTTTCCGTTTTCCTTCAGGATTCCAAGTTAGGCCTTGCCTCGTGATGTAGTTTAGTGAATCCGGTATTGTATGTTTAATCGATTTCCAACTTCTTTTCATAACTTCCTCTTTAGCTCGAAGCTGGTTTGTTCTCTCACACAGTAGGCTGTTGCTAATGGTATCCGACCAATGGGCATTGAGTGTCTTGCGCAGACAATTGCCTATAAATACCTGTAAATTTTTGATGATGGTTATGGTAGTGTCAAATAATGAATCATCTATATCAATAAAAAAAATATGTACTATACAAAATGAACACTTGAATATTAAATGATTCTGACCAGTATATCCTACTTCAGTAAGGTAGAATTATTTTAATCTCCGCAAACAAAATAGTTATATTTAACATTATGAATCCTTAAAATAAAATATAACAATTACTTATCTTTATAAACTACCTAACTTATAAGTAGTTTACCATTCATATTATTCAATAAGTTCTATTATTCATAGTTGAAAGCGTGAGCTAATTGAAGCTGGACCGCCAGAGAAAACCCTGGAAGCACTGGATGGCCGTTTCGTCCTGTTGTGGGACCCCTCAGCAGTGCGCATCCACGATCCCGCCTCCCGAGCAAGATTCGAACCCACGACCTACCAGTCTCGCGTGCGAGCACTTAACCGATAGACCACTGAGCCGGCATCCAACGGTGTTAATGTCTAACTTCAACCAATCCACGAAGTTTGAGCAACCGTTCACCAATTGTCTTCAGTGAGTTCCTATCTCCCAACAGACGTGGTTGAACTCCACTGGTCACTGCTTCTCACTAGAACTCCTGGATTTACATCTCGAAGTCAGTCATTAGTGAGCATATAATTATTATTATCAGAAGGGGTTTTCGTGGAAATTTAGTATTTTCATAGTTGAAAGAGTGAGCCGATTGAAACAATATCAACATCAATCTATAAACTTAACTTATAGACAACTCTTACTAATATATCCTTTAATCTTAAATTAAAAATGCCATCTGTAGTAACAATTTAAGATTTTCGAACAAGCTACTTACATCACAAATGTTAAATGTTGCTTGTTAACAATAACAAAGGAACAATGAATAAAGACAAATTGTTAACAAATGACTGATCATGAAGGCCTCTATTTAATGTAAAATTAAAGTTAACATCGTAAGTGAATGTCAGTGGGGTTTTTTTGACATGATGAAGGCATAATATATTTGGCAAGTGTTAAGATAATGTAACTATATCACAGAGTGGACATCAACTCTGAGATGCAAGTACATCCAGCTGACGAGTCCCAAATAGGACAAAATGAGCATCAAACTGGATTCCACTGCTAGTCACTATCCATCTTTGCTTATATCATAATGGCTATGAGAAGTTTATCACATTTTCTTTCTGTGTATATAGAGGTTAGATCAAAAGCAATTGATAGAAATGGGCTATACAAAGCGGACTAAAAATAGTTTACATTGCCTGTTAGTTATTTTGAAAGCTTATGAAAAATCTAAGTTGTATCCCCTATCTATTAAATGTTTTGTAATCTCATCTGTGAATATTTTACTTCCCTTCATATGCGACTTGGAGGAATTTGTTTCTCAATTCGTAAATATGCTCTTCTTTCAACTTTTCTTATTCTCTTGCTTCCGCAAGTACATGTGAATTTGCAAATAAATCCGAAGGTGACATTAAAAGGGTAATGATCCACTATTATTGATTTAAGATACATCTGGTGTTATACACAGTAAATAGTTGAGGTGCAGGATAGCTTCTATGTAGGGCTGCTTTGATCCTTTTATCGATCCTGCCTGATATCTCTTCATTTTTGTATGTAAGCCCGATGAAGACGGGTTTTCTATCAATAGTTGTTTGTCTAGGACTTTCCTCAATCATGGTTAGGTAGTGAAGCTTTCATTGTTCTTCTGAACAATATCATAAACACAAACTTCAGGTAGAAGTGAAGTGTTCAAGTTTCTCGACATATGACTTATAGCTTGTCCTGTCGACATCAATCTTGATTAGGTATTGTTGATATTTGACCTGTTATTTTCTACCTCCTAACTTTGGTTGTATCTCCCCCTAATTTGATTTTTGTCATATTTTCATAGTTGAAAGCTTGATAATTTTGGTCATATATTTGTTCACGATTTTTCTGATTGGTTGATAGATTAGATCAATTTCGATGTGCTTGTTGATTGCTGATTGACCTGAATGCTAAGCTTCTAAAAATTCTATGGTGCTTTTAATATTCCGTCTGTCCAAGATTTCAACATTTTTTCACTTGAAACTGAGTCCAAAGTTGTCCACACGCACCGATATAATCGAAGATATATTATGGAATTTGACCGCTATTTGATGTTCATACAGGGAAAGATGAAGTGGGCGTCCACTTTGTTTTTTATGGTGCTTTTCGCAATTAGAACACTTGATTCTGTAGATCTTTTTTCATTTCATCCTTTGGTTTGCATGAAATTTATTCAAGTGATATTGCTGGTTTGTGCGCTACACCTATTCCAAACGGCTTCAATAATCTTGTCGCAATTTCTGATATTTCTTTTATATACGGTAGTAAGATCGGTTTGTTGGTTTCTATACTTGATTTCATTTTTGCCTTTGAGTTGGGTTGATATTTCTTGATCAAGTTACGCGGGTAATCAATTTTTAAGAAAAGTCATCAGATTTTTTTCATTTTCCCGGTCTGTGTGGTGCAGTCTGTTTTTGCCGCCTTGACTAGGGTTTCTAAACAGTCGATTTTGTGAGTTCATGGGTTGTATGTCTCTGAGGCCCATACCAATGAAGATTCAAAAATCATTTCCTATCATTTTTGATGTCAGTAACAAGGTAAAATGGGCTACATGTAAACATTCTAGATTTAAAGATTTCTAAGTTTTACACATAACTTTGATTAAGGTAAACATTATGAATCGTACTGTTAAATTTTATGAGAATTTGCATTTGTACAACATCACACTAATCATGTATAGGGACAATACTGAGGTTCTTTGAGAAATTTCTATAATCTAATTAACATTATATTCTGTAAGCTAAGTAGTAATGTGTGAATATGTTTTGCAAATAATTTAGCTTTTGAATTTTAGGTGGTTAAAGGCACTAGGCAAGAAACTGTGCTTCACCTGGGTTTTAAGTTGACTGGTTTTCGTTAGCAAAGAGTAGCTGAAATCCGGAGAGGATTCCTGTTCATTGTGTAATTCAAACCTATGTTGTCCAGGTTAACATTTTAAAACCCCGATGGTAGGGAAGATTTTTAGCTCAGGTGGATGATTTTGGTGACGTGATTTCTCTAATCTGGATAGTTTGATCATGGAGCTTTCATCGAGTCAAAGTTTGTGCCGATGATATCGTTTAGAAGTGTTATAACTGGTCGCTTATCACTTATATTTTTAAAGCGAAGAATCACTGCAATTCCCACGATGTGTAAATAAGAATACAAAGGTTGGTACAAGTAAAGATTTATTAACTCCAAACCGCAATGACGACCGTAGTCAAAAATGCACTCGTTTGATTGATTATACACTCATTTTGATTATTAATTAGGATGAAATCACATATATGACAAATACCCAGAGTTATGACAGACCACATGTAGTGTGTCATGCTGTGCATAGTTCATGTTAATTTAATACAAAAATATCGTATTTTGAAATAACACCACACTCAAACAAATTAATGTTATACAGAATAAAATATCACACTGGTACTTACGACTGTTACTCCCAGTGCAGCATAGTCCGCCGACCAACGTTCTCCCACCCAATCTGTCCTGGGCCTTCCTTTCTAGTTCTATCCTATTTTTGTTCATTTTTCTCATGTCTGTCTCCACTTCTCGGCGTAATGTGTTCTTTTGTCTCCCTCTTCTTCTTTGGCCTTCAGGATTCCATGTGAGGGCTTGTATTGTGACCACACTGGTAAACAAATTCAAATACTACACTGTTTAATGATCATAATGAATTATGCATAGGGAAATAATGTTCAACAAAAATTACAATGAGTAAAAGAATGTAATTTTTGCTTTTTAATCCCATCACATCAAGGAAAACGATAAAAGCTTCACGATCATACCATTCAGCTCAGAGAAAAAAAAACTTCACCAAGACCTCGATATAAGTCAGTTACCCGGTTAAATTTTCTTTTTCTATACTGAGAGCTATCATAATGAATAGCTGATCTATAACTTAAGAAAGTTATTAAGCAAATTGAACGATGACAAACTGTTTGCACTGTTTAATTATTAAAAGAAAAAGGTAAGCAAACCAACTTTTATAAGAAAACATTTCAAGCTATTCTTACTATGATAATTTGACTGTCCAAAATCTGAAATAAAATAAACTTAATGCATAAATTTGTTTATGAAATTCTAAATTGAAGAGGATTTATTTCTTATTTAAAATGAAATTAAATGAAATTTATTTTTATGACATTATATGGTTTCTCTTTAAGGACGACCTTCTAAACCGGAAGGATCTGAAGCTGATAGCTCACCTGTACCAAGTACAAGTAAAGATATACTACAAAATGAAGGTAAGTTATAGTGTCTATCATAAAATATTTCATTTAACGAATTTTATCTGAATAAACTATTCATAAATATTCACTTGGTATTGTTTGGTTGAATCTTCTCATTGGTGTTTAGTATTGCAATTGATCAGTTTCTTATTAGCATATGTGCATAATGTGCGTTTTGCCTCGATATCACATTGATTCACAAGTATTTTATGCATAGATGGACAGTGGCTAGCAGTGAAATCCAGTTTGACGCGCGTTCCGTTCTATTTGGGACTCGTCAGCTAGATGTACCTGTATGTCAGAGTTGATGTTTACTCTGGGACTCTGATGAAATGAGGTTATTAGTCTCAAGATAAAAATAACATATAAGTAAATGAAATAAATTATATCATGCACTGATTGCTAAGCTTTTGAATTAATATAATCTAGTGAGTACTTATATTTAATGTTCTCATCCATCCTAAAAAGAAATGTGTCGACACTATGGTGGCTTAGCTTCGTTAATCGATCAACTTGATAACCGTTATTATATAAATTCCAAACGGTGTTTGAATTTAGAAGGCAATAAGAAGCGGTGACTACAGTTTATTAGGGGATAGTACACATAACAAAGTTACAAATACATCGAGTAAATTTGGAGCAGAGAGGCCAATGTGTGTATGCGAACGATTACAGAGGCGGACTTATAGTCAAATCGAACCAAGGCGCACCTAGGTAAGGCAAAGGCAATTAATGAAATTCGAGCACATGTATACATGAAAAAGGAGAATGATTTATCGGGTGATATTTGAGCGATTAACATTTAAGGTAGAAAGGGATATGTGCGTAGGCTGTTACATGTAGTCAAGCATACACGTTTATACAGACATGATAGTGATCATGACAATACAAAGAAATAGGCTGATTGTTACTTTCCGAATAACATTATTTGTTAAATAAGTTAACAAAAGGACTTAACAAAAACTAACCATTATCGAAATTAATCGTAGGAATGTTGCTATAACATCATCAGGAATATATATTGTTATCGGTCTCTAAACCTTTTAGTGGAAGAGAATGTACTTTGTTCGGACAACAATAAATATTTGAATATGTCATAGAAATCACACATAGAGTTATTTAGTCAAATAGTCATAAATAAGCTTGAATATAACACAGATAAGCATCATCTCAAAGTGTCACCCTTTACAGCAACATGCTCTGTCGGGTTTATCAATTGCATTGAGTAGAGAAGCAAATATTTTTGGTTCACCTTTTCGTAAATAAAACATTATGAGACAGATGAGTTGTCTGTTTGGCTTTGATTTTAAAACGCGTTCGATGCCAAATATTCATGTCCAGGTTAGTAGGTCATCAGTGAACTCTAATTGTTATAAGAATAATTACATGAGCTAAGATTATAAAAACCAGATTAATCGAACCGATACCTCTGATTTTTATCGACAGATTTCCACCATTTTTATAAAATGTAAGAATTAGAAATCCAGATTAGTTAGATAGTATTATATTCAGAGCCTTAATTCATCTCGGAAGGGATAGTATTCTATGTACTCATCAGAGAATTCTAGAAGAGTTATGAAACCAGTTGTTATTAAAAACTGATTTAAATTCACTGGTTATCAGGTTACATCGATTACCTACCGGTTGAATCTAACTGATACGTACCTGTAGTCACTTATTTGGTCCTAGGTAAAAGTTTAGAAATATTTTAGCTGGATTTAATCATCGTATAATTCGAAAAGTAGTAGAATATAACAATGAAATATCTTTTATTGTACTTCATAATATACTTATTCGAACATAGATATTTCATAGATAATTTACAATTAAATTAGATTTTATATCCCCATGGTTTCATGTAATGGTTTGATGGAACCAGTAAGTATCTTTCAGGGAGAAACTATAATTTATGGACGAACCAATCACGTATAAGATAACAAGTCTCGGATTTTCGCGCGAAATATATATATATATACTCATGCATGTATATTCATATTTCTCTTATTATAAACTTCATTTTGATCTATAGACCATTATTATACGATTTACCATTCTTAAGTTATACCCAATTTATTAATGACAGTCTCCTACAATCACAGCCACTTTTGGCTAGATCTTGTACAAATGTTATTTTCTTTTTTATGGTTTGATATGGTCCGTTTAGTTTGTATATTAACCCAGTATGTTTGAAATAAATGATTTATATTGTGGAGGCTGAGATTAGTGTTTTGTACTTAACAGACAGGGCTAGGAAGGAAAAAAGACCAATAGGGACGCTAGGCTGCTCGTATCGGTCGATACATCATTGGTTTGGCACAGTGCTAACATAGCATATGTCGTATTCTAATTGGTGAATAGGTCACGTAATATTTAACATGTATCAAAAGTCACAACATTGATAACAAAGAATATTGTATAAACTTTACTGTCATTATCTAACATTTTCTTTTCTCAGAACAGGTTTTTGTGGATATTTCAGTATTTTCATAGTTGAAATCATAAGTCAATTGAAGCTAGACCATCAAGGAAAACCTGAAAGCATTGGACGGCCGTTTCGTCCTATTGTGGGATTCCTCTTTTCTTCTCTTCTTTTCTTTTTCAAAAATCAGTTCGTTTAAAAAACAAATTTCATAGAGAGATATTAAATTAACAGCTTCACAAATATATTTCATTAGATTCTTATTAAAATTTTTAGATTAAGTAATAGTTTTACAACCGGAAGTAGTAATTGATATTTTGTATTCTTTGATAAGTCACATGAACAAACTAGAATATTTTATATAGGGATGAAATCATAAATTTATATAAACTGACTTATTCAATGGCTAAAGACAGTCGACAAGAAGCCTAGGTATAGGTTTTATGCTAGTCAGGACTTGCCAATAAGGTGTACCTGTTAGACTTGAGGAAACTAGTGTTTCCTGTAATATTCCAACTTGCCTCACCCAGCTGCAGAGTATAAGATGTTATCATTGAGCTCTTCAGTTTGTAACTCATCTTCCGTAGGATCATGGTATTGATCACTAACACGAAACCCGGTCCTTGAGTTTTCTGTCGACTAACTCTAGCCGCCCCCTAAAGTCTCAACATAATTTATATCACTTAGGCTACCTACAGGGTAATTTGTAGCTTTCTAGCAGTAACGAGAGAAATGGATACATGGAATTAGTTACTACCCAATCATTAATCGATTGCAATTACAAACTGACTAAAACTAGCTTTTATATAATTTATTTTAGTTATAAGATTTGAAAAGATATATATTGATGAATAGTGTTGATAGTGTACTGCCAAATTAATCCGTTTCGAGTACAAAGCTAATGAGTTTTGGGCATAGAGTTTAAAAAGTTCTCCGTCGACCAACGAAAATTAATATTCATATAAATCATCCAGTTGTTAGAAAATTTGTGGAATTCTATTTTGTTATACAGATTCATTTATTCCGGTTGTTTTATTCTCTATATTTATTTATATTGGTTTTATGAAGACAGTAAGTTTCATAGTTGTTTACAATTTAGTTCGTAAGTTATTCAGTCCACCTTAATGTTACAAAAGTACGTTCGATCATATAAAAATTCACATATGTTCAGTATATCTTGTCACTAAATTTTGTCCTTAATTCAAATGTACTCAAACAAATTTTATTGTGAAATATTGAGTATTGCTAAATGAAAACGATGTTTTTTTCTTACCATAGCTACGTCAAGTACAAAAACACGTGGAATATCTAAGGGATTTTCGAAATCTCCAGAGCATTCTTCATATGTTCCAACAGATCAAAGTATTGTTGATGTACCTAAAACAAACTCTCCAACATATATAAATGTGCCTGTAACTGCGAATAGTCAAGATATACCTCATATCTCACCGGCCTCATGCCTTTTACCCGATTCACTAAATACTAATTCATTATGGAGACCACAGTCACCTGTTTCAGCACAATCGTTTCATTCGTCATTTGTACCTAATAAAACTGTTAATCATTCGACAGCCTCTGCTTTAGCTTCTTCATTTAATAATACCAATTCTACGCAGAAGGTTGTAAGTTTAACAGGTGAAAAAGAACCATCCAATCTTCTTTCATCATCATCGAGTCCCACGTCTGTGGTACGACGTCCAACTGTATCTTCAAGTGAAGAAGGTAATTTTATAATCATACACTTTCTAGATATTATGAAAAAATATTCTCATTTCATGTAAAACCATTTACAGAGGTTTTATTCAACTAAAATGTATTCCAACAGGTTTCATCGACTTGTGGTAATAAACTAAGTCCGAGGTAAATGAAAAAACTTAGATTCAACAAGCGTCTAGTGACTTCCAACGGATATTTATAATAAATTTACGTTTATTGGATGATGTATTTTTTAAGCTTCTTAAATCAATTATGTAATAAAGTTAGTATGAAAAGTGATGGTTGGTGTTTGTAATATTCAAGCGTTTAGATGTTCTTTCTATCAAAATTTGAAACATTTCATGCACAAGTCTTTGATGATTTCTGATTGTAATAATACTATATATATATATATATATATATATATATATATATATATTTATATTTCTGACTTACGTCTGTTACCCCTTTTGGAGGAGCATAGGCCGCCAACCAAAACTATCCATCCAACCCTGTCCTGGGCAATCATTTTCAGTTCTTTCCAGTTGCTATTCATCCTTTTCATGTCTGTCTCCAATAATTACTTTACTCCCTCAGCAATGACAGAATTTGAATGAAGATTGAATCCATATATACATAATGTAAGGGTAATAATAATGTAAAATAATAATAGATACTGAACAAAACTAAAATTAAAGGTCAAGTTGTATTAAAAGCGTATCCTTGACTTTATTTCAAAGCTTTTCATCGGATGTATAAATTGACGAGTAAATAAATGATTTATGAGTGTTTGTATCGTCACATTGATATTAGTAACTGCAGTTGATCAGTCTCTTTTTGAGATGTGTGCATCTCAACAGATTTTCAAGATATTGCCAAGAATTCACAAGTTTTACATAAACTGATTGATGAATTGAAGTCCTTAATATTAACAAAAAATTTAAAACAGTTAGTCCCTTTGATAAATTTCGTCTTCTCATTGCATTTTCGAAATTAACAGGTAAATAAAAACACTTAATCACTAAACTGATTCACGTTGCACAAGCAGTGGTTATCTGGATCTAGCAGTTCAGTGAGCAACGCTTTGATGCTTTAAAGAGAAAAGTATCGAGTTTGGTTTCCAATGTGAATATCAACACTAAGAGCCAGGTGCATTCAACTGACAAGCCTGAATAAGATAGGACGCAAATCCTGAATTCCACTGCTAGCCACTGATGTGGTGGAGAATATTTGTAGCTCAGGTAGATGATTTTGATGCAGTTTCGTTCTCTGAGCTGGATGGTTTGGTCGTGGAGTTTTCATCGTTATTCTGAACGACATCATCAGCACAAACTTCAGGTAGAAATCTGAAGTTTAAGCTATGCATAACTGATAACCAACAAATGACAGAATGATAAATATTATTTATTGTCCACTAGGTCGTGACTAATATCATGTTTGTCTAGTCCTTTAGTGTTAGTCGAATTCTGTCTGTTAACTTGTAGTCTGTCTGCAAATCCAAATGATTCGACATCATATGCACTGTGTTCAGATGTTAGGCAGTTGGAAGTAGTCTGTAGGACGTCATGGATCTATCTTTTATGCTATTCGACATTTATCAATAAGACGTATCCGTAACCTTGAGCGAACTGACACTCCTTCTGGGATTCTAACAGTCAAGGATGTTACTCTTCAACCATAGATAACTTTTATCTCCTAAATCATTCTTTACAACTATTAGTGTAACCAGAAGCTTTTTAAACATGTAGTGAATAAGCTGTACACAAATATAGTGAAATTCTTCTATTGTTAAAATACAATTGAGTAACATTTATTCTGTCCAAAATTGATCACATTCTTTTTTATCTTTATCATTCAATCATTATTAGCTCCATTTGGTGTGCTCTATTTTACATTATATCATGATACATTGAATAAACAACTTCATGTAGCTATTCACAAAGCCAAAGTAAGTTGTTTTGATAGATTAAATTTCATTTCTATTTTATGAATTATGTAATGTTGTGAAGTTTTATATAGTTTGAAAAACATAAAAAAGATAGTTTTACAGGAGATGGATTCAGTAAAACACGAAATTATATCTTTTTAGGGATTCAATGAATTGAAATGACATAACATCTTTATGAATACCTTTATGGATTAAACTATTATTCCTTAACTTCAATTTCATTACAATGAACAAGACTACTTCTTCCTTGTTCTTACATTAGAGTGAAAAGTTTAGTTTGTATGAAGAGTTTTGTAGATCCATACCATAGAGAAGCTAATTGATATTCAAGTTTGATTCAGCCATAAACCGTCCAGTGCTTCCAGGTTTTTCATGGTGGTCTAGCTTCAATTGACTAATGATTTGAACTATAAAATTACTATAAAATCTCTACAAAACCCCCTTCTGTCGATGATTATTATTTACAGGATCTTATCAATTGAGTAATTATTACAAGACATAAAATCTAAGTGAAATAGTCAAGAAAAAGAAGTCATGAACCGACTTAGTTAGACAACCACTGAAAACCTAGGAAGCACTGAATGAGCACTACTGAGGATTCCAGTGCTTCAAGTGTTTTAATGGTGGTCTTGATATAACATCAATGAAAGTTAGTCATCAAAAACACAGTCGGTAAATATCCTGTTCTGTTTAATTATATTCAAGTGGGTATTTTATTAACTGTAAGGATTTGAGTCATTTGATGATAAATATGTCCAAGATATGCTGGAAAATGTTGTGTGTATTGGCTTTTATTCATTCTGAAACGAGAACCTTATTCAAGTAAATTGTGCTTTTCAAAGCATGTGTTAGTAGAAAATCGTCCGATTGTGTTATGGGGTTAATAAAAACTAATTGGAAATCAATCCAAACATGAAATTCGTAATTGTTTTTACTCATACTACTAGTTGTAAAAGTGTAGACAGAAGCTAGGATTTACTAATTTATGCAGGATATCTCAATACGCAACAAAACGTTTCTGAAGGTTTTTGTTCTCGTTATCTTCAATAATTCGATTTTGATTATTTCCCTAAAGAAACTCCGATTAGGTTAGCTGGAGACAGAAACTCTACGGTTATTTAATTTCAGCGCTGAGAGTTTTACAAATATAATTTTGTTTGTTTTAGTAAATTTTCTTTTAGAATAATGCTTGAAAAAATACTTGTTGTTTACACATGATTTTCACTCTTGTTTACTACATTTTTACTCAGTGAAGTATAACTACTCTTACATTTTGACTAAGTAAAACTCGTTACCAACAAAGATTTTAGCAGAACAACATGAATTCATTTTATTTCATTGGTTCTCATCAGCTGCTTGAAACCTGTGATATTTAAAATCTTAAATTTTTTGAGCATGTTCCAAAAAGCCTCAGAACAAGAGAAAAGAAGGCTCTAAACAGTGTAATTACCAATTATTTCTTGGATACAGGACATCAGGTCGATACCTTACAATCTGTTGAGGTGATTAGTAGGCAGACAAACTCCAGTCTCCTGAAGTTTTCTGAAGCTGTTGCTACCAGATGTCAAAAACCTGATTTATGTGTCCAAAAGATGATTGTTAATAATCTTTCCTTGCCTTGGTGACAAAAAATATTCCTTCGTTGCATCTTAAACGTTTTTTAAACTCTTTCTTGCATTTATCTCATCATTGAGTTCTTATTCCAACTACCTTCCAGATTGGTAATCTTTACTCATTTCATTCCTATCAGCGTTTACTCATTATCTAATCACTTGTTTCTGGCCGTTTGAACTGTTGTCACAATCAGTATTGTAGAATTTTCTTTTATATAAAGTATATATTTACAATACTCAGCCCTTTAAATTGATTTACACCCTTGCTATACTATACTAATGTGCCTTTAATATAACTTCCAACTAAAACCTTTCATATAATTAATTTAAACCCATTGTGTAATTATGATTTTTAAATATCACAGGTTGTAAGTAGCTGACGAGTACTAACGAAATAAAATGAATTCATGCTATTCTGTTAGAATCTTTGTTCTTGCTCTTTTCAAAATGATAAAGGGAACTACATGTATGCGATAAAAGTATTCGTTTGACATTAACAAATAAGTTAAATCACTAACGAATTTTGTGGAGATTATAAAATTATCATAGTTTAAATTACGGGCTAACTTTAATTAGACAGTCATTTGAAACCAGAAAGTACTGAACAGTTATGCGACACCGAAGATCTTGGGATCGATTCTATATTATGCGACCATAGATATGAGCTTCTGAGTCCCATACTAAAACAGAATAGTTATCCAATCCCTCGTTTCGTGGTTTAAACTATGAAAATAAATGACAACTAGTATATTAGTACAAATTTTCTGAAATTTGTTTTACGGATGGAGCTCCATTAATATGCTTTCTCTAACTAGTTATGACTGTCAACGATTAGGAAACTGGCAATGAATTTGTATTTAATTCCATTAGGGAAACAAAACAAAGTGCGTTGATTAAAAAACCAAAGAAACAGCAAAACTGCGTCTACAAAATTAAATATTATAGTTTTAATGACGTGTCGGTACTGAAGACACAAATAATACTGAGTTTAACGATGATTAAACAAGAACAATGCTTAAAACATAGTCCCAAGATTTCAGAAGACCATACAACATTGCAGAATAGATCAGTGATACTATTATATTGATTAGAAACAGAAAATATAACAAATTTTAAATAAATTAGATAGGTTCATTATCCAATAAATAAAATCTGATCAGAGAAGCCATACAAATATGGACAAATAATGTTAAATAGACAAGACAAAGTCTCATTAAATGTAATTTTGGTGTTATTACCTATTAAATAAATAAAATAACTATAGTTGTATCAAAGAGCTAAATTCTTACTCAACAACAATAATATACATTCAACTGTTTAGGTAGTCATTACCATTTCTTCTTCTAATACATCTGTCTAATATTGCTGATATGTAAACAAACAATTTTATCCTTTTTTTTCATCCAGTAGATACTTTACAAAAGTTCATGGTATTTATAATGACATTGAAGTTTAGAATAATCTGGTCATAAATTTAGGGCATATAAAATTATCAGAGTAAGTTATAAATAAATATACACTTGAGAATACATCATCGTATGGGGAAAATTTGGGGATGTTACTGTTATAACGCTCGATTTTCCTTGTCCACAAAAATGGGACGTTAATTTATCTTAGACGAATATCTACACTGGATTCTCTCCCAGTGTCTATTCTACAGAACTTCAACACAACTCACATCAAGAACATGAAATTAGCCTGACTATATCTCCGCACCAAAAACCGACTACTCAATTCAACAACAACCATTAATAATAAGGGTAGGAGAATATATAACTCATCTAGTACCTATCAGACCATCTACAAGTCTGATTAAGCAAACAACCAATCATTATCATCCTCACCCACACATCGATTACGTAATAGATAATTAGTATTCGCACTAATAAAACAAAATTTATTACATGAACATGATTCAACAATTGCTTGTTGGGGAGAAAATGAGCTTTTGACCTCATTTATATTTGACGATTTTAATTTTAATAGTTGAGATCATGAAACAATTGAAGTTAGACCACCATGGAAAACATGGAAGCACTGGATGGCCGTTTCGTCCTATTAATTCGTTGAAGAAGCTCATAAAAGATTGTCTAGTAAAATACTGTAACTCTAATTCATATCAAATATATTCCATTTGATTTATATTTTTATAGAATTTAATTGCAATGGATGCAAATGGTTTATCTGATCCTTATGTTGTATGTCAATTATTACCAACAAGTCATAATAGTACAACACCACGTACATCAACACGACCACAATGTTTAAATCCTGTATGGAATGAAGCGTTAACTTTTGAACCATTTGATGGAAAAAATATTCAATTAAAAACATTAAGGCAAGATCATATATATTCTTCTTTTTTTATTGTTTCCGTTACATACATTCTAATAGCTATTTATGTATAGTTTTCTCTTAAAGTAAACATTATTGATACTCAAGAATTGTATAGTATTCGTTGTTTAGTTAGGAACATATTCACTCATATAATCATTATTAGATAGCTATAGGAAGTACTGGATTTTGATTATATGACATTTAACTCTTATTACCAAGGGGTATCTAAGAAAACTGTTTATATCTTTAAGGGTTTATATTGACATTGTTCACTACTCCTTAAGAGTATGAATTGTTGGAACAAATTGAAAAACGAATTATCCTACGTAGCTCTTAATAAAGATGATGAAAATATTATTCGTAGCTCCTTAAACTATAATTATACAACTGTTAGGCAGCGTCCAATATTCACTAAATCACTTATTAATATCAATTCATGATGAAAATTACTTTGAAATTAATCATAACTCTAAAAAAGCATCCCCTTGAATATTTCTCATGTTGAAATGACAATACAGACTTTTAGTATACATCAATGGGAAGATTCAAGTAAACAATACCACGTGAATTTAAACTTCACCCCATGGCACAAAACTAGTGGCTATCAGGACTCATTAGCTAAGGAGATAACACGATGGCGCTTGAAGTGAACAGTACCGAGTTCAAGTCCCAGAGTGAATTTCAACTGTGGGATGGAAGTAGATTCAGCTGATGAGTATCAGCTATGAAGAAACGCTCGTCCTGAAATTTACTGCTATCCCCCAACCATCCTTGCATATAATGCTTTTGAATTAAGGAAATATCGAGGAAATTCGCACAAGGTGAGCATATGCTAATAAGAGACTAATCAATCGTAGTTCTAAACATCAATGACAAGATTTAAACAAACAATACCAAGTGAAATTTTGATATACAGTTAGTGAGTATGGAATTATCGGTCTATAGTATTTCGAGTTAACACCATATCATCAATTGTGGTGTGTGCTACTAATATCGACAGATATAAGTAGTATGCATCATCAATCAAAAGTGAAATGCCTGGAGGCAAAAGGTTAAAAAGATCAAAGAAAATAAAACGATAGCAAAGAGAGATTGGTGTGGAAATGATGGAATAATGAAGTCTGAGATGATTGTTTAACATTTTGCAAATGAAGTATTTACAGTGTATGATTCTCAGATTTTACTATAATATTCTATATTTTTGTATTCAACCACATTTGATTGTCCTCACTTATGTTCTCGTTCATTATACAATAACTTGTTATTAGCTATATTCAATAAGTCTTTTAGTTATCATATTAATGCCTGTTATTTATTTCTATGTTGCATAGTTAATCAACAAGACTGATTGACTATTGATCTTTTTTTTGTTTTATTGTATTATTCAATTATTCTCCCCCCCCCTATTTTATTTAAATTGACTCATAATCTCAACTATTAAAAAATAAAAAAACCTAACTATATAATTTTGAATAATATCGTGAATGCGCACTGTTGAGAAGTCCCACAATAGGACGAAACGACCATCCAGTGCTTCCAGGTTCTCCGTGGTGGTCTAGCTTCAATTGACTCATGATTTCAGCTATATATAATATCATTTTAGTTAAATTAAAATTTTCTAAAAAAAAAAACAACAACAACAACTGATAGTTATATTCTATGTATCATAAAATTTATTTCCACTTGGGATAAATTATTGATTTTATTACATGTCATTAATTCAATCTAATTTCTGAATTTCAATAAATCCGCTTATTTCTTTTGTTTGTTTGTTTAAGGTCAATCATTAAGGTAACATACAGATGTTTGTAGGAAATGAATGTTACTTTGTATACCTTTTTTAAATTTATAATTAAGGATTCTGTAGGTCTTTTTCTCATCTAAATGAATCACTGTCTTTTATTGTATAAAGATTAAATTGTTTTTAGATAGTAGGCTAAAAGTATGTAAATTAGTATGACCGTGTATTCTGTGTGAATAGTGACCCATTACAATCTGATTTTTTAAATTAAGATCAAGGTTTAAATGAGTTTTCACACATAAAATAAATTGAAATAAATGCTAAACTGTCAGTGATGAAAAAAGTAGTTTTATTCAAGCTTTATATATAAATAAATTCACTTAGTATTGTTTCTTTATAAAACAACTGCGATTCCATTCTAGGATATGCATTATCACCAACTTTTTTAAAAAAGCTGATCAGTTAGTGGCAACTGTGCCAACAGTAAAATAAATATTCTACAGTATTTTATGATAGTTTAATTGTAAGTGATACTGAATTGTGCTTAAAATGATGTATTAATACAAAGGACAATGAAGAATTCTAAACTAAACTTATGGATGCAAACCAGATTGATCATGGATTAACTCTTACACATTGTCATGCAACTAATTTTTCTGAAACGGGGGCGCCAAGAGGTGAATAAGTAAAAGTGTAAACCCTGAGAAGCTATTTTCCAGGGATTTTGTATATGTTGTAAAATGTATTCATAAAACACTTGATTTCTACATGATCCTAAGTCTAAACTTTTATTTTATATTAACCATGCGTAAATTACAGTAACCTAGCTGCTTAATCCCGTGGCACAAATGCTTTAGTTTCATACATACTATCCATATAAATATTCACGAGTGCTTTATGCTATTGTATTTCAAGTAAATAAGAAAATCATTTAA
>NW_017386071.1:200716-212746 GCF_000237925.1 Schistosoma mansoni
CAAGGCTATATCGAGGCAATACGCACAATATGCACATATGCCAATTAGAGACTGACCAGTTGCAGTCCTAACACATCGATGGGAAGATTCAAACAAACAATACTAAGTGAATTTAAACTGCACCCCATCGCACAAGCAAGTGGCTATCAGGACTCAGTGGCCGAGTGGATAACGCGATGGCGTTTGAAGCGAGGGTACTGGGTTCGAGTCCTAGAGTGAACATCAACTCTGAGATGCAGGTACATTCAGCTGACAAGTCCCAAATAGGACGAAACGCGCGTCCCGGATTCCACTGCTAGCCACTATCCATCTTTGTTTATACATAAATGTTCTTTTTTTATGAAACGTGGCTAGTACGTGCTTCTCGTTCTGTTTGGAACTCATTAACTGGATGTACTTGCGTCTTGGATTTCACTGACAGTCGTCCTTCATCTTTTCTATCACAACTTGTGTTCACAAAGCATATATCGACGTAATCCACATAGGATACACATATACCGACCAAGACTCATAACATCAAACAAAAATAATACATAGCTCCTTAAGTAATTTTCAATTTTACGGTTTGAACTAAATTATAAACTTTACCTGAAAAAAACATCTTTCACTGTATGTTTTACTTACTTACTTCTATTACCCCTCGTGGAGAAGCATAGGCTGCTCACCAGCACTCTCGATCCAAATCTGTCCTGGACAATCTTTTCCAGTTTTTTCCAGTTGCTTTTCATTATTTTGATGTCTACTTCCAGTTCACAACGCAGTGTGTTCTTTGATCTTCCTTTTTTCCGTTTCCCATAAGGATTCCAAGTTAGTGCTTGCTTCGTGATGCAGTTTGATGATTTCCTCAATGTGTATCCTATCCACCGCCAACGTCTTTTCCTAATCTCCTCCTCAGATGTGACCTAGTTTGTTCTCTCTCACAGTGAACTGTTGCTGATCGTATCTGGTCAACGGATCTTGAGTATCTTACGAAGGCAATTGTTTATAAATACTGATATCTTTCTGTCTATTGTTGTGATAGTTCTCCAAGTTTCAGCTCCATACAAGAGAACTGTCTTGATGTTCGTTTTTAAGATTCTAACTTTGATGTTGGTTGGCAGTCGTTCTGAATTCCACATATTCTTCAACTGTAGGAATGTGACCCTTGTTTTTCCATTCCTCGTCTGCATCCTATCTTCCTTGTTCATTGATGCTGACTAAGTACATGAAAGTTTCCACCTCATTCACAGTTTATCCATAAAGTTAGATTGGGTTGTTGTTCTCCATGTTGTATTTGAGGATATTGTTTTTTTCCTGTATATGTTGAGACCTCCTGCTGCAGAGGCTGCTGCTACACTGGTTGTCTTCATCTGCATTTGTTAGTTTGTATGGGATAAGAGGGATAGGTCATCCGCAAAGTCCTAATCGTTTAGTTGATTCTGAGCTGTACATTTTATTCCGTGCTTCCCCTTAGATGTGCAGCAGTTAATTTAAGATTCATCAAGGAAAGTATAGTCTTTTTTATACACAACTTGGTATATCACTCACTGACACACTGATATGTTTCTTAACAGTGAGCATCTTACAAGAAGCATGTACATTATGTAGTGGATGAGAACACAAGTGGGGTCAATCAAATGTGTTTGAATACAAAATTAAAGAATATTATAGTAAAATCTGAGAATCATACACTGTAAATACTTCATTTGTAAAATGTTAATCAATCATCTCAGACTTCATTGTTCCATCGTTTCCACACCAATCATTCTGTGTTCTCGTTTTCGTTTCTTTGATCTTCTTAATCTTCTACCTCCGGGTATTTCAGTTTCGATTGATGATAAATACTATGTATATCTGTCGATATTAGTAGCACACATCACAATTAATTATTATTTTTTCGACAGTCACATATATGACAACACTATTCATTAAAATTAAAATCTATAAACATCATTATTAATATAGTTGACTTTGAAACTTCCAGAACTTTACTATTATATACAAATATTCGTCAAGATAAGAACGAATAGCTTGACAAAAATTGGGTACCGAGTATAGAGAAGTCATTATATGTGAAAATTATATTTGAAATAGTCTCAGCGATTGAAATTTAAATAATTCCAACGTTTCTTCCAGCTAACTTGTTTGGACTTCTTCAGGGTAATAATCAAAATCAATTTTTTTGATTCTTCTTCTGTGTCATAGATATACCTACTACTAAACGTTAATTATCTAACTCTTAAGAGATATAAATCACGATTGGCACTTTTTTCACTTTATTTACAGACAATTATAATGAAACTGATTCTGAACTATTGGGGAGATTAATAGAATGTCTTAATTCCTACTCATTATTAATACCAATATAGATTTATAAGATGAATAAATTGGCTATAAAAAAATATACTTAACATATGGCTTATTAGTTGTTTGTAGTAAATCATTTATACGAAAGAATAGACTGATGAACACTGACTAAATAAACGTTTGTTTCTTTTAGAGTTGATAATCTAATTATGAGTTGTACCTCAATGTATAGATTAGTATATGTTAATATAACTGATGAATGTCAACCCATCTATTCATAGAATCATATATATATACGTATAATCTGACAAATTCATCACTGAATGTTATCAACCGTTATCATCAATAAATCATGTTTTTCTTCTTTCAATCTGTCATTTGCGTGTGTTCATTGTTTTCTGGTTAGATAAGATAATTTTTATTAGTAGTTGATATAAACCAAAGGATTTTTGAAACGTGAAATGAATTAGATAGTTGTTATTGTCCTAGTTTCAGACTTTTCAGATAGTTTTACATACTACCTTACTAAAGGACGGAAATTATGACCAAATTTCATAACAAGTGGACACTTTGAAAAATGACTGAAGTAAAATTCTGTGATTCACATTTTCAAATTTTTGCTCAATTGTAATATATCACAATTCTATGGATTATTAGATGATTTCAAACCTGAGAGATTTAACTGATTATGGATTCATGACAAGAGCTGTATTAAGACATTACAATCCTTTCTACAAAATATGTGCAAACTGAAATAATAACTCTAATGAAAATTATACTCTAATGTGCAGCATTCACCCATTAAATTACTTACTTACTCCTGTTACTCCTCGTGGAGAAGCATAGGCCGCTCACCAGCATTCTCCATCCAACAATGTCCTGGGCAATCCTTTCCTGTTCTTTCCAGTTAACATTCATTCTTTTCATATCTGCTTCTATTTCCCAGCGTAATGTGTTCTTTGGACTTCCTTTTTTCCACTTCCTTTCCGGATTCCAAGTTAGGGATTGCCTTGTGATTCAGTTTGATGATTTCCTAATATATGTCCGATCCACTTCTAATGTCATTTTCTAATTTCCTCTTCGGCTGGAAGCTGGTTTGTCCTCTTCCATAAAACGCTGTTGCTGATAATATCCGACCAGTGAATGTTGAGTATTTTTTCACCTATTAGATGAACAGAAAAAAGTGTCCTGGAATACTAGATGTTACACTTACTTTTATTGAACATTGAATAAGGATGGTTAACCTTATACTAAAATATTTAATCTTTATAATTAAATATTATTTTTTAATTTAGATTAGCTGTACTTGATGAAGATTTATATGGTTCTGATTGGCTTGGAGAATATCGATTACAATTATCTCAACTGATTCCTAATCGTTTAACCGATTTCACTGTTCCACTTGGTCCACATAAACCGGTAGTTTTATCATTTTTCATTCTAATATAATGATCATTAAAAGAATATAATGAATTTATTGCTTCTTACAAGCTTCAACTTCTATTTACTTCATTTATATTGTGCTTTGTATTATTTTGTTAGAAATAGACTATTAGAAAGCATTGACGTTCCATAAGTCATGATCAGTAAGAAGCCATTTGACTCCAAACATTTAATACGTAAGACGTTTAAATGAAAAACTATAGTAAGCTATCGAGAATCTTATAGAGTAGATATAGACTTTTCAATAGTATTTAATAAAAACCAGCTATATTTGGTAAAAAAAGAAAAAGAACATATGATTTTACTTACTATTGTTTGTTTGAATCTTCCCCTTGATGCTTAAGACTGCAACTGGTCAGTCTCTTATTGGCATATGTGCATACTGTGCGTATCGCCTAGATATTGTCTTAATTCACAAGCATTATAAGCAAAGAAGGATAGTGGCTGGCAGTGGAATCCAGTTTGACTCGCTTTTCCTCCTATTCTGATTAAAAATATAATTTTTTTAAGATATCTAGTTATTAAATATAAAAATCACATAACATATGCCATTGTATAACCTGCAAATCAATTATGAAACTAAACTTAATCACTAGCTAGTGACCGTAGATTGGGCTATTGCTTCGGGAATAGTTAAAACTACAAATCGTTACGTAACAACTAATGCTCACCATATCAAACAAGTTTATAGAAGTGAAGAAACAATTTTCAGCCTAGATAAAACGAAACAAGTGATGCCAGAATATGTTTAGAGATAATTAGTAAGAAAAGCTTAGTTATATATACTTAAGTGGTATCTCATAGTGTCGTTTATAATACGAAATAAAAGCAAGCTCTGAATTCGAAACATTAGCTGACATGTTACTGGACAGTTCCTAGAATCACTGAAAGCTAGACATCACTTAAAACACCTGTTTCTTTAAGGTTTGAGACCTCTCAACATTGTATCTTTATTAATTTACCCAATGGATCAAATTCGAAACTTAAGACAGCACAAAAAATTTAGATCGCTGATTTTGTGATATGACGCGATCTTTAGACTAATATCATCAATAAGTATACAATTTATTTCCGATTTCTTTCTCCATTTACATGTTACAGCTATCTGACCTAATTTTAAGAGACTCATCTTGAAGCTAATTACCGACTTGTTTCAAATGTCAATGATAATTTCCAAATGCCTTTTTATCAACTAAAGACTCTAAAAGTTCATTGATGAATAGAATGAATATCATATAGATCAAAAGCTGGATCTTTCCAAACTCTAACAAATCTAACTATAAGCCTATCATCATTATAGAAAACGACCGAATTTCTAAAAAAACGCACAAAACAATCAACTGTTTGTACAAAAGTTGGTCGTTGAATATCAATTATAGATCAGAGGGGGTTTTGTGGAGAATTTAGTATTTTCACAGTTGAAATCAAGAGTCAATTAAAGCTAGACCACCAAAGAAAACATGGAAGCACTGGACGGCCATTTCTTCCTATTATGGGACTCCTCAGCAGTGCGCGTCCACGACCCCGCACTCACGAGATTCGAACCCAGGACCTACTGGTCTCGAGCCGGAGCCCTTAACCGATAGACCACTGAGCCGGCAACCAACGGTGTTAATGTTTAACTTCAACGGGATCGTGGATGCGCACTGTTGAGGGGTCCCATAATAGGACGAAACGGCCGTCCAGTGCTTCCATGTTTTCTTTGGTGGTCTAGCTTTAATTGACTCTTGATTTCAACTGTGAAAATACTAAATTCTCCACAAAACCCCCTCTGATCTATAATTGATATTCAACGACCAACTTTTGTACAAACAGTTGATTGTTCTGTGCGGTTTGTTAAAATTACAGTGTATCAATGATGATAGGCTTATAGTTAGATTTGCTTCCAGGTTTTCGATGGTGGTCTAGCTTCAATCGACCCATGATTTCAACTGTGAGAATATCAATTAGTTCAATGTTATACATGTTTCAGGATGCCCATTAATCAAGAAAAAAGAAACAATATTTTAACACTGTAACCAACTAACACATGACTAATATCAAGTTAACTTAATTTCTTTTGTATTTTAGGGTTTACAATGAACTTTATATGTATGATTAAGCCTATGGTTTTAACACTAAGTGACATACTTCTGAGTCTTATAAGTACCAAATATTCATTAATGATAAAGCTTAGTAAATGTGAAACTCAAGTAAAATGCTTTCTATTCAGTCTATTCTGAAGTGCGTTAGTACATTTTTCGTTTGTATGTAAAATAAACTAATTTACGAAATTTATTACAATAATGATAATATAGTTTTATCTTATTTACTAGATACAACGTGGTGAATTTGATTTAGCATGCCCAACACGTGGTAAAATACAACTAGGTCTTGGCTATTTGGAAGATCGTAAACAATTATATGTTGAAGTAATTCGTTGTGCTAATCTAGCTCCAATGGATCTTAATGGATTCTCTGATCCTTTTGTCAAATTGTAAGTTATTGCTTTTATTAGTTTTATATAAATCTTATCATAAATAGCAGTATACTAATTAATTACTAAATATTAATAAATAACACATTGTTCTCAACCTCGTGTTGATCGAATACCATTGATTAAAGTTTAAATTTTGATCACCGAATTAAGTGACTACACTGTATTTACTACCAGGTAGTTGAAAAAGATTGTTAGAAACTCTTGAACATTAGCCACTACTTAATGGTTAGTTAGTAGTTACAGGCTAATTCGACACCAAATCAATCAGTAAAACACTGTACCTTTATCCGGTTGACGAGTTGCAAATAGAACGTAACGCGCGTTCTTGATTCCACTGTTGGTCCCTATTGTTTCTGCTCTTGAATTTAGGACTGTTTGTAAAGGAAAATAGAATTATTAATCTTGCAATAACCAATACACAATGTTAACCTAAATCAGCTTATACGTTAAATGAAACCATGAGTATCTAGATCTAGGTAGCAAAGTGACAAAGAAATAATAATGTAATTACAAATCAGATTAAATGTGAATGACTACACAGTACATGAATTTATTATAAAAATAATGCAATGCGTTGAGTACTAACTAAATTATTTCTATATTAAGAAGATTAATTATGATCTTGCAACGAAATTAATCTCATTCAAATGTTATTCCCATTGTTATTTTTATCTACATTTGTTCGTATTATTATTATAACAGTTATGAGAATATAAAAGTGCTGAGGTTGGAAGTACATTAATCAAATTAGGTCATTCTAAAATTAAGATTATGAATGACTTACTGGCGTAGAGGTTGACCAAAGTAAGAGAAGGGGTTGAACATATTTCTTAAGTACATATTTCTCCATTTTTCAAATCCGAATAGCTATTACATCTGCCATTTGGAAGAATTTGAATTCCACTAACTTTGATATAAAATTTGCTAAGCTGATGAGACATTGAGAATGATTGACTTATACTGGCATTATGATTATTTTGGAATAAATGAGCTATTGTTGTCTTGTTTGTTTAGTATTATCTTGTTCGACCTTAAAATAAGGTAATGAGAGTTCTAATCTCTCAATGGGTTCTACATTCCAAGAGAATACCCAAAACATCTTACTGACAAATGATGATTAGGATGAAACTAAGGTTTTTTTTCCCAATTTCTCTAGTTGAGGATAGTATTTAAATTCTTTGATGTTTTGAAACTTATTGACCTACATAATAGAAATGAATGGATGATTCGTGTGAATGAAAGAATACTTTTTTAAAGTATTTATGTTACATCTGTTGTTAACTTTAGAAATTTTGTCAGACTGTTTCAATGTGTTTTTATAATTGAGGAATTTTCAATAGTGAGCACTTTTAAGGGGAAACCTTTTCATTCTTTAGTTATAAGAAAATAGTATGTGGAATATTGTGGCCTAGTAGACAATAATCATATTTATATCGTTCGAAATAATACATCTCGTAATGTTGGTCAGTTACATATTGAAAATGTTAGTTATCATTAGTTAAGTTCTCTGTTTTAAAAGTTTTGGTCCTTCTTCATGAACTTAGGAACTTCAAAACTTGTTACTGTTTGAAGATTACAGATAGTTTATTTATAAATTAAATTTCAAGCTTATATTAATGAATAGTGAGAGTTTAATAAAACAACTCTTCCAAATGGCTATCCTCTTTATCTGTAGGATACAAGACCAGTTTGTGGATTGTCATTAGCTTCATGCATAGCTTCAAAATTTTAATATTAATCGAGGCTTTCCAAATTTCTATAGGAATAACTTAGTGAATTTAAATTTATTGATCACCATTTATAAACTCAGACGTGTCTTGGATATTACAAACATCACTAAATGTTACTCATTTCAAACTGGTTGACTTCACTGGTCACAATTTCACATTTCTGGCAATTTAGCCCAAGTCTATCTCCTAGTGATTCTAATTTTCTTATCTAATATTTTGACTTGTGACCTCGAACCCGTACGAATATATGTACACACACTACTGACGAATCTTGAACTAATATTAAACAGTCATTTATCTTTTTTTGTTTTACAGTAGTTCTTTATATGACGTCAGTCCCCAGAAAGATATCTTCTAAATAGATATTTATCAAATGTCTAGTTTATGAAGATTTTTCAACTGATACTGCTCATAAAATAGTTTATAACAGTTGAATTACTAACACAATAAAAGCATAAATTTAAATGACACCATATATAAACTCAATTATGTTCCAAGCGAAGATGGACAGTGACTAGCAGTTGAATCCAGTTTGACGCGCGTTTCGTCCTATTTGGGACTCGTCAGCTGGATGCACCTGCATCTCACAGTTGATGTTCACTCTGGGACTCGAACCCAGTACTTTTCGCTCCAAAGACCATCGCGTTATCCATTCAGCTACTGAGTCCTGATAGCCACTTGCTTGTACAATGGGTGAAGTTTAAATTCACTTAGTATAGTTTGTTTAAATCTTCCCATTGATGCTTAGAACTGCAACTGGTCAGTCTCCCTAAAACGTTTTCTCTGTTGCTGTTTTTCTAAAATTGCATGCAAATGAATTTAAGTATATGTATTCATTATTTATTTCTTTTCATTTATACATTTCTATCCATCTATAATATACATATAAATTGAATATTTAACTTAAACTTTTTTTAAATTGAACAAAATTGACCTACAGATCCTTTATGAAACAACCTAAAAAAAATAAATTTTTCAAAAAAAAATAACAAAAATAGATTCGTTTTTATCATTGACGCTTTCTTATAAACAGTTTTCTTTTTTTTCTTTAAACATACTGAAACTAATTCTTAATTTTGAATATTAATAAAGAAAGAAAAGGGGGGAGATATACACACACAGAGAAAGAGAAAGAGGGGGGACAGAGAAAGAATAAGTTCTTTTTTCATTTTTTTTTTTTAAAAAATAAAAGAGAACAAAAATTCAATGATTAAAAGAATGTTTGTTTATTTAAGAAACTAAAAAAACAAAAAAAATTAATAATAATAATTCATAATAATACAAATCAGTAGGTAAAATATAATGTAAAGGTTAATAAAGTATTCTTTATTGATTTTAAGATTTTATGCAAAAAAAAATAATGAAAAACAAAAGAAAGAAAAAAATCACAATAATTTGAAAAAAATTAAGTTTATGACCGAATTTTTGTTTTTTCTTTTTTTCTTTTTTGTTTTAATCAAAATATAATTAAAGATTAACAATATGATATTATTATATGATATAAGCTTTCAATTAATTTCTTTCTAGATAGATATGGATATATATATAACTTATCTAGTTAATTATCAGAAGGGATTTTGTGGAGATTTAGTATTTTTCATAGTTGAAAGCGTGAGTCAATTGAAGCTAGACCACTATGGAAAACCTGAAAGCACTGGACGGCCGTTGATGAACGGTTGCTCAACTTTATGGATTGATTGAAGTTAGACATTAACACCGTTGGATCCCGGCTCAGTGGTGTATCGGTTAAATGCTCTGGCGCGAGACTGGTAGGTCCTGAGTTCAAATCTCGCTCGCGAGGCGGGATCGTGGATGCACACTGCTGAGGAGTCCCACAATAGCGCGAAATGGCCGTCCAGTGCTTCCAGGTTTTCCATCGTGGTCCAGCTTCAATTGACTCATGCTTTCAACTATGTAGATAATACAATTGTTTAACACCTAATGTCATTCTTTTTATTTTCTCTTTTTTTTTAAAAAAAAAACAAACAATGAATGATAGATAGAGTTAAGAAAATAATACAGAATCATTATCATATATACTTATCTTCAATAAGTAACTGATAGTTTTTCCTTTATGTATTTCTTTTGCTTTGAAATAACGAGTTTATAAGAAATACAGGGACATTTCGTATATTTAAGCGAGGACATAGATGGTCACGAAATATTTAATTATTTAGTCAGAGAGAGAGTTGAAATCTAGAAAGTTTGTGAAAATTTAGATTTCCCTTATAGAAATATTTTTTACGTCAAAATATCGCCTAAGAAGTTCAGTATCAGAAAATTTTATGCTTCTATAGGTGGAATTTTAGCAAGATAATTAGTTGAGCTTGATATGTCTTACTTCATATGATTGGTGCGAATCCGCAATAAATTCCAGGACTTAGTTTCTGTGTTAGTTGACACAAAACAAAAATGGGTGTCACAACTTACTTACGTAATTAACCCTGTTACACCTCGTGGATGAGCATAGGCCGCTCATCAGCATTCTCCATCCAAGTCTGTTCTGGACAGTCTTTTCCAGTTCTTTTCAATTGATATTCATCCTTTTCATGTCTACTTTCGATTCCCGACTCAGTATGAGCCATGGCCTTCATCCTTTCCGTTTCCCTTCACCATCCAAAGGAAGCGCTTGTCTCGTGATGCAGTGTGATGGTTTCCTCAATTAGTGCTCTATCCACTTCCAACGTCTTTCCCCGACTTCCTCTTCAACTAGAACCTGGTTTGTTCTCTATCACATTAGGCTATTGCTGATCGTATCTGGTCAACGGACATTGGGTATCATGAGTAGACAACTGCTTATAATACCAATACATTTCTGATGATGGTTGTGGTGGTTCTCCAGGATTGGGCTTCGTACCGCAGAACTATCTTAACGTTCGTATTGACGATTTTGACTTGTTGGTTGAGAGTTGTTTTGGATTCCATATATTCTCCAACTGTAGGAATGCGGCCGTTGATTCGTGGGTGTCGGAAACGTTGAGATAACTAATATTTTCTATCAAGTACAAAGCCAAGTCAACTAGTTTAAAATGTTGTTACGAAGGTGTTCAAACCATGACT
This sequence comes from Schistosoma mansoni, assembly GCF_000237925.1. Lineage (NCBI taxonomy): Eukaryota > Metazoa > Platyhelminthes > Trematoda > Strigeidida > Schistosomatidae > Schistosoma > Schistosoma mansoni. Next base: position 211,715 of record NW_017386071.1, read on the forward strand.
GACCTTTTTGTAGGGTTTGGATATTTCCATTGGTTGTTTATTGATTAGTGTTAAATATCACTTCTGTTCCCACAATCTTCAAAAATAATATAACTAGAAAATAAATAGATGAACGGATGTCTTACTTTCTGTCAGAAATATTTGTCATACTTACTATCTATCGCAATATATTTTATTGAATAATATATGTTTTAAGCAAAGACGGATAGTGGCTAGTAGTGAAATCCAGTTTGACGTGCGTTTCGTCCTATTTGGGACTTAGTCAGCCGGATATATATGAATCTCAGAGTTGATGTTCACTCTAGGACTCGAACCCAGTACCGTTCAGCAATATGAATATGTTGTAGGGACACAGTTATACATTATGAAACTGCATTTCAGCAGCACTTATTAACAGATACCAGTAGATCCTAAAATGCACGTATCGACTAATTTGAATATATATATATATATATATATATATATATAACATTCAAACTGCTATTTGTATTTAAAACTCATACTAAACAACTAGGAGTGACTTTAGTTAGGCAATCACTAGAAACCAAAATTTATTACCTTGTGGATTCGTCTCAATTCGGCACTACTCAACAGTAAAGATTTACTGCTTTGACAGTGATTGAATTCAACACCTTCAATCCTTTCAAGAAATGCTTAACTTTGATTGACTAACATTGATAACTTTAGACATTTGACACTGAATAATTTATTAAGGTTTCATTATGTATTTATTAAATTGTAACTAATTCAGTAATTGTATTATACATGCTAATTGAAATTTGATTATATATTTATGTATATAATGATGCGATATATATATCTTTATTTTTTATACAAATAGATACCTTCGACCAGATAAAACTAAGAAAACAAAACAGAAAACTCAAGTGAAAAAAGCTACTTTATTCCCAGAATTTCATGAGGTTAGTTATCAAAATGAAGATCTTTTTCACCTTATAAAAACTATTTGTCATTTTTATATAGTTAAGATCATGAGTCAACTGAAGCTAGACCACCATGGAAAACCTGGAA
>NW_017386071.1:212946-233598 GCF_000237925.1 Schistosoma mansoni
TTCCAGGTTTTCCATGGTGGTCTAGCTTCAATTGACTCATGATCTTAACTATATAAAATTACTAAAATCTTCACAAAACCCCCTTGTGATTATTTATTATTGTTTGGTTGGAAACTGGTAACTGTTTAATCTTGTGTAAATGATAATTATGATTGAAAGTAAATTTGAAGAGTTGAAAACCGAATATATCTTTTTATTCAATACAGTATTATCAAGATATCTTACAATAAAATGAACTTCTTGCTATTCTTTAGTCTTCATATGTTTCGATAGAACAATGAAAAGATTCCGTTGATCCGAAAAATCTGATATATATTTACGCTATACGTTTCGAATAATTTGGTCACATATATATACTTATCAAAGCATTTTATATGAAAATTAATAAGGGTGTGTTAAATGAAGTTTTAGGTCAAAAAATAACAAAGGAGGGAAAAGATTAATATCGTATAGAAGGAATAGGAAATTGTCACATTACCCCAGATCATAAAATGACTTAAGGATTACCAGGATTAATTTACAAATAGCTAAGGCTTCAATAAACCTGAGACTTCGTTGTTGACAATTTCTATAGAACGGTTCAAAAGCCGTATTGATTTCAATTCTTTGCCACGTTTCAATTCTGTAATTTGCTATTGATGAATATAGTTTTCAACTTCTCACGTTGATCGGAACATTTGATATGAACTGGTTTTGAAGCCATATAGGCATATGTTCCATAACCCTTGATTGCGTTGTTCTAAATGTGAAGCTCAAATACATCACAATTTTCAGATCAACTCTGTCTTCTCATTGTTCTATTAAAGTTTATAAAAAGGACTAATTGCTTAAAATTTTTGTATGTTAAACCAAGACAAACTATTTAACTGAATAACAACGAAGACAGTTCATAGTCACTTAGTGTTAAATATAAATTTTATTGTAGCACTCGTTTCATCTCACAAAAGTGGTATTAAACAATTGTTTCCATTAAAGTGGAACTTTATGAGTTTTAAGAATGCTAGTAGGACTTATTATTCTCAAGAGCATAAATATGAACAACTATCAATACTAACACAACATTTTTAGACACTAGCTACCAAGGGAATTCAGGGTCCACATTTCATCTTATTCGGGGCCCATCGGCTAGATGTACTGATATCCAAGTGTACATTTTCTCACTTAGATCTTAATCCAGTACAAGTAGATTTAACTACCAGAACGTTATTTACGGGACTACCGAGGTACGATGGCCATTAACCTACTCAACAGAGTGGGATATTGTTCACCATTCGTTAAGATTTTTCAGTTCTTAATATTTGGAACTGTTAGCATATGAGCTCTTTAAATGTAGAACTCACTATTACTGGTTGTTACAAATTCACTGTATTGTTAGATAATGGTTAGTTTTAGAATTTAGAAAACATGTTTCATCTTACCGAGACACTGTCTCAGAAATTCCATGTGGTAACTGTGTCTTATCATTCTAGAAGAGTTAATAAACAGAAAACGTAAATGATTCAAAATCCTAATAGATATTAATCATTTTAGCTATGCAAATCAACCACATATGAAATAGTCAGTGTACATTAGATATAATTTATTGAAGTTAAATGAGAGATAAGAATACAGAAGAATAAGTCATCTTGCCGCAAGTGTAAAGTATATTTAACAGTCAGTAGATGTTTATCATATAATGGGAGTATTGGCCTTGTTAAAAATTGATAATCACCAACACTAGTGGATATCATAAGTGATATCAAGTGAATTAATTTGCTGAGACCAAAGTCTTAGTTTAGGGCCTCTGAATATATATGTACACACATATACTTTTAAAATTATCATTATAATTTATATACAATAATAAGTTATACCTTAATCTATCATCACATGTTACCATGTCAACGATTTAAAATCAAAACACAAGGATCAATTTTCACTTAATCTTATCGTTTTCTCCTTCTTAATCCATTTATCTGTAACACAATATTGAAAAGAAAAGGGATATCCGTAGACAATGAAAGTTCGGGAGAAATTGACAAAGTAAATTTTGTATGATTTAACTGTAACAGGTGATCGTGAACTGTTAAACTTCAGTTTAAAGACGACAGAAAACTAGGAAGTAGCGAAGAGTAGAGCCAACTAGACAAACTATCCGAATAAAAGATTGTTTACAGCTGTCAGTAGTAGGCTACAAACTCACATTTTGTAAAGTTTAGCACTCATCAGTAAAGCAGATCTACAATATTGATTGAAATGATGCTGCAAGTTAGATGTGAATCTGTATGATTCAATTTAGATATGTCAACTTAACAGGACATCACCTTAAGGCTTGATTAGATCAGGAGTACCATTTTTCACCATGAAACTGAATGGTGTAGGTTTAAATCTTACAAAGAATATTATTTATCTCAAGACTAATCATTTCTTGCTTTTGCGTGTCAACTAGTACAAAATCGAAAGTGTCCTGACAACTAACATACAACAATTTTCCATCCAAACAGATTGCTTGTGATGTTGAATCATTTAGAAAGAACTCGATCACGACTAAATACTAAAAACGACATTGACTACTAATCAATAATCAGTCAGTACATAACTATCATGTTACTAAAAACTTTGAATTCAGAATTCATGACTTTTCAATAAATAGCTTTAGAAAATTCATGTAAAATCCTGTCATAAATATCTTTAGTTGGGTTGTTTTTTGAAGGTTTCATGCACTTGTCACTAATCGAACAAAATGTATAATGACGTTTTAGCTTACTTTTATTCTATCATTCACTTTCTCATTGGTAACAAAATATTTAAAGCAGGAAAAGTTAAAGAAACTGAGATTTAGTAGAAATTGTCAATTGAGTTATTACTTCCCCCTTTTTGTTCTCTTCCAGATTATCAGTGTTGTTATGTATTTTTTTCTTTCTATGGCCTACCTAATTAAACATTTCATTAATCAGTTGATGAAACTTTGGTATATGGTTAAAAAAGAAAGAATTAGTAATTCTTATTAATAACGTTAAGCTACACTTAACAAACTACTTTTTAACTATAGTTAAGATCATGAGTCAATTGAAGCTAGACCATCATGGAAAACCTGGAAGCACTGGACTGTCGTTTCGTCCTATTGTGGGACTCCTCATCAGTGCGCATCCACTATCCCGCTTTGTGGAATTCGAACTTCCAGAACAATGGAAATTGGTCGCGCAATTTTGTGGATCGGTTGAGGTTAGACATTAACACTGTTGGATGCCGGCTCAGTGGTCTATCGGTTAAGTGCTCTGGCGCGAGACTGGTAGGTCTTGAGTTCGAATTCCGCAAGGCGGGATCGTGGATGCGCACTGATGAGGAGTCCCACAATAGAACGAAACGGTCGTCCAGTGCTTCCAGGTTTTCTATGGTGGTCTAGCTTCAATTGACTCATGATCTTAACTATAAAATTACTAAAATCTCCACAAACCCCCCTTGTGATAATTTTTAACTAGTTATTCATCACATTACTGATTAGGATGTTAAATTCTATAGTTTATTTTATTTTTTTATGAATTGTATATGTATATATAAATAAACTTTCCGGGATATCAGTTTCCCTTTACTGTATTATGCTAGACATTTAGCTCTTTTTCAACTGTATCAGTAGAACATATAGTGCGTATTCGATAACCAAAAGTTTTGATCAGGTTTCTTTTGTACAGCCGAGATATGAAGTTATGGAAATGCGTGTACTGTCCCGTCTAGGTACTTTCCTTGTTTAAATTCCTTTTTATTGATCCATCAGCTCTTTTTGTTAATAATACGTCTAACAAGGTTTTTCTACCTTCAATTTCGTCTTCAAATGTAAATACAATGACCAGATTTACTTTATTAAACTGCCAAAGAACCTCTGGTTATGATGTCCGACATTTAAAGGGGATTTTTAGGTAAACTTATTTAGTGGACCATTTTCTAGCTTAGCTAGAAAAATGTAAACTAGTATGGAACTCAATGTCCAGCCCGTCGCAATTTTGTCCATTTGTCCGTAGATTTCCCCCGTTAAACTTGAAGTTCACATTCATGGCACATTTCCGCAATAACTCTTTTACATTATTTGGAATTGTAGTTTCCATTTCGTTTCCACTCAGTTGTTCACATATATATGCCACTAATTCCTCCAAAAGGCAGAAGAAGTAGCCTTTCGGATTTAAAAACCGGAGCTATGTGTACGAAAGAAATATCTTCAACTACTTCTTTCATCTTGGCCAACCTTAGGATCGACTAATCAATAGTAATCTTAACATTTGACTGGCCAAATTTGAATAAAGTACTTACAATCTTTCACAGTCAAATATAATTTCCTTTAGTATCTTTATTCACCTATCTTTGTATCATTATCATTATTATTGGCTTGATATCACTATTAATCTACCGAACACATGAATAATCTACTTAGTACTCACTTCATTTTATTATTTCCTACCAATTTCATAAAACTTTAAATACTATTTAGTCTTCCACTAAACACTTGATCGAATTATTTCTCTCACCCTATCTGGCACATATTTGTTCTGACCATTATTATCATAATTTCATTTAATATATTAGAGCTTTATGGAACCTTCTTTGACAATATGATGTACCTTGGAAAATTGTCAATACCATACAGAGTTCATATAATGGACTACACTGCAAAGTCGTGCACGGAGGACAGCTAACAGATATGTTCCATGTGAAGGCCGGTCTCAGACAAGGCTGATTACTCTCACCCTTTCTCTTTCTTTTGGTGGTTGACTGGAATATGAAAACCTCCACATTTCACGAGAAGCATGAAATACAATAGACAGATTGCATGCAGCCACAAGACTTCAACTACACAGACGATCGAAATCTTCAACCTCATACATGAAAAAAAATTCAGATAAACACAACTAGTATATCAGCAGCCTCTACAACAGTAAGTCACAACATAAACAGAGGAAAAATCAATATCCTCAAATACAATATGGAGAACATAAACACAATCACACTTGATGGAGAAACTCTAGATGAAGTGGAAACGTTCACGTACCTGGTGAGGATCAATAATGAGGAAGGAGGATCTGATGCATATGTAAGAACATGGGTAGGTAAATCAAGGATAATATTTCTATAATCGAAGAGCATGCGAAACGCAAAACAACTGTCAACTAACATCAAGTCAGAATCTTGATAGTCCTACTGTATGGCGTCAAACCCTGGAGAACTACTACAACCGTCATCAGAAATGTACTGGTATTATAAGCAATTGTCTACTCATGATACTCAATATCTGCCGATCAAATGCCATCAGGAGCAACCGTTTTTTGTCAGAGGACAAACCAGGTTCCATCTGGAGAGGAAATTGGAAAAAACGTTGTAAGTGGATAAACACACACTGAGGAAATCATCAAACTGCATCACGAGAAAAGCGTTAACTTTAAATGATGAACGGAAATGGAAAGGAGGAAGGCCATGGCACACATTGGGTCGTAAATTGAATGCAGACGACAAAATAATGAATAGCCATTGGGAAGAACTGGAAGGAAGAGCCCAGGACATAGTTTGTTAGATAATCCTAGTGGGTTGCCCTCGCTCCTCCACGAGGGGTAACAGGCGTAAATGAAATGAAGTGAAGAATTTAGGGTCACATATTAGTCATTTCAACATTAATAATTTGATTTTGTTGTATTTCACAACCCTAAATACACATACAATGATTTTAAACTGTGTACTTTGCCCTAAACATGGCAACATTTTGGATCATTATTTTGGATATACGATTGTAGAACCTGAAAATAGATATCACTGAACTGAAGGAAATAATTGTAATCACTAACTTTAAAACCATTAACATCGTTTAAGTTGAACTACTATCAATAATTAAAGCTGAAAGGTGAAATAGTTGTTCAGTCATGACAATATACTAATTTATTGATAACAGAAACTACTCTACATTGTTATTGTATGTAACAGAACAAAACTCAGTAGATAAATAAATTAATATATTTGTAATATCCCAATGAGTAAAAAAATTGGATTTTCTGTTGTTTCGTGACGCGGTGTGAGCCACTTCTTCAGAGAATAAACAACCAAGACTCAGTAGAATACACAACTAATGTCTGTTGTATACTATAATTTAACTTTTCATTAAATTCACTTCATTAATCGAATTATTTAACGTTAAGAGTAAGAATACTGTATTGTACTGTTTAAAAAATACAATGTATATCGTAAAGATTTCAAATATAAAAGTTAAATATTTTCTGAAGTTAAACTATTTAACAAAAAGATTCATCGAAGCTAATGAACTTGCTTTTTGATGTATTCCTAGTAACTTTTTTGTTTAAATTATAGACTCTAGTTAATAGACATGTAACTGTTCACGTAGACATGTTAGTCGATTCAAATCTGATAGGCTTTATGACTTGAAGGAAAATTTCATGGAATAAGATTTCAGTAACTGGTACAGCCGAAGAAAACTAATGTAGCAGCAGCCTCTGCATCAATAGGCCTCAACATACACAAAGAAAAAAGCAAGATTCTCAAATACAACACGGAGAACATCGACCTAGTCACACTTGATGGAGAAACTCTGGAGGATGTGGAAACATTCACGTACCTGGGAAGCATCATTGATAAACAAGGAGGATCGGATGCAGATGTAAGGGCGAGGATTGACAAAGCAAGGACAGCATTTCTACAATTGAAGAACATGGAACTCAAAACAACTGTCAACTAACTTCAAAGTGAGAATCTTCAATACGAACTTCAAGACAGTTCTACTGTACGGAGCTGAAACCTGGAGAACTACTACGTTCATCGTCAAGAAGATACAAGTATTTATAAACAGTTGTTTACGCAAAATACTCAACATTCATTGGCCAGATACTATCAGCAGCAGCGTTTTATGGGAGAAGACAAATCAGCTTTCAGCTGAACAGGAAATTAGGAAAAGACGTTGGGAGTGGATAGGACATACATTAAGGAAATCACCAAACTGCATCACGAGGCAATCCCTAACTTGGAATCCTGAAGGGAAGCAGAAAAACGGAAGGCCAAAGTACACATTACGCTGGGAAATAGAAGCAGTTACGAAAAGAATGAATGTCAACTGGAAAGAACAGGAAAGGATTGCTCAGGACAGCGTTGGATGGAGAATATTGGTGTGCGGCCTATGCTCCTCCACGAGGGGTAACAGGCGTAAGTAATCATTTATGATTTGAAGGAAAGTTTCACGGAATAAAACTTCAATAGTATGTGTAAAATATTCTATTTAATTTTAACAATTTTTTAAATTTTTCTATTTCTTATTCAAATTTAGACATTTTTCTATGATTTAAATGCATCTGAAGCTGGTAGTCGTACACTTGAAATAACTGTATGGGATTTTGATCGTGGTCCAAGTAATGATTTTATTGGTGGTTTAACATTAGGTGCTGGTGCTAAAGCTGAAAGACGTGAATTATGGTTAGCTGTATTTAGACCACCATATCGTCGTATTGAAGCATGGTTTCAATTATCTAATAGAACTGAAAATGGTATACAATTTACAACACCAGGTGTTTGTGATTAAATTTTATTAATTGAAAAAGAATAGTATTAATTATTTTATTGATTTCATAAAAAATTTGTTTGTTTTTGTTTTGTTTCTTCTTTGAAAAGAAAGAAAATCTTTTCAATTTGCCTCTTCTTTCCTTTATTGTTGTTCATCTTCAGCTTCAATATGTGTAAATGATATGCCATTTTAAGTAAACAACTAATCATTAACAATGAACAATTAACACACTGAATCTTTCAATCATTTCTTGTTTATCTTTTGAAGTGTTTTTTTTATTTCCTTTTCATTGATAAATATGTGTATGTATGTGTACATTTTCAAATATATTTCCTTTATGTTTACATGTATGTGTGTGTGTGTGTATGTGATCAGTGATCCCGAATTCAATCGTTCAATATCATATATATATATATATATATTCAATGTTTACAATATATATTGTACACTTGATCACAACCTATTCATTCTTTTATACTTCTCTCGTTTTTGTTGTTGTTACTATTTGCTTCTTTAATTTTGTTTAAATGAATCAACAAATAATTTTATTTTTCACCTTGAAAAATCTTCAATGTTTATTATTTAAACAAGATCACAAATATCATATTGACCAATGTTTTTTTTGTTTTATTTTTTAAAAAATAATATTTGTTCATTTCTTAGAAAAAGGGGGGGGAGAAATATCTTAACAACAACAATTAAGATGAACAAATTGTTTCATTTAAATAATTAATACCTTTCCATCCTGTTAATTTTTTTTCTTTTAAAATAAAAAAAAAATCATTTTTTGGTTTATTTATTTATTATTTTCAGATTTATTTTCCTCTTTCTATTGGTGTATTATTTTTTCTCTTATATAATAATAAAAGAAAAAAAAGATTTTTCTTTGAATTGTTTACATTGAAAGTCTGTAAAGTGAGGGCTCATATTAAGAGCCTTGATCCTGTGTATGTTTCTATGCGTGTGTGTGTGCGTATATGTGTGCATGTATGTATGTTTGTATGTATGTGCATATTATTCTTATGTAAGTGTATACTTTCAATCTTGATTTTATCTATTTCATTATCACAATGAATATATATATATATACTGTGAAAAATAATGTTATTGTTATTTTAAACATTGATTATCATGTTTAAGTTTATGTAATATTGAACAAATGAACAGATTTAATAAAACAATAACATTGATCAGATGTTTAAAATGAACTTTTCTGATTTGTTTTGTTTTGTTTTTCTATTCTAAGATGGAAATTAGTTGAATAGAATAAGGTACTTACTTACTCACATAGGCTAGTCACCCCTCGTTGAGGAGTATAGGTCACCCACCAGAATAGAATACGGTAGATTAAAGTATTTAAAACTTAAGAATTAGATTTCATGTTCAGTATTAATGTTTTGTGAGTTTTTAGAAGAGGTTTTTTGTGGAGATTTTAGTAATTTTATAGTTGAAGTCATGAGTCAATTGAAGCTAGACCACCGTGGAAAACTTGAAAGCACTGGAAGGCCGTTATGTCCTATTGTGGGACTCCTCAGTAGCATGAGTGTAATATAGTGATTATGTCACTTTGATTTCATTGACAAAATGTTTCAAAACAAAGTTTTCAACTTAAAATAAAAGCTGTTACAGTTTGCTGGACTTATGAGATACTTCGGAAAAATATAGTCATCAATTATTGACAAAGGTGTATTTTGTCAGTTTAATATATTTCATAAAACAAATCAAGTCTCAAATAGTTGTTACATGATTAAAATGCTAATTTTTATTAGTCTAATCATAACTTAACCCTGTACTAAATAATGGCTAGTAACAATTAAAAAATAATGATAGAATATGTAAACTACTGGAAACGATACCCGTTTAGAGACGATACAATACAAAAGCAATAAAATTCGAAAATATTGCACGTTTAGTGATCAAGCATGAAGACATTTTAAGCAATCCAACATATTAGAATAGATGCTTGGTAGATGTAACGGATAACAATCATTATTGATCATGAATTATCTGAAGTGAAAAACAATCAACAAAAAAGAAAAGGATACTGGGTTTGGTTTATTGATGAGTCTTGAATTTGCACCTCTTAGGAATTTTGATTTACAATGTAACAAATATTTCCCCCTCTCTGTTCTATTCAAACCCCAAAATGCCCTGGTACGACCGAGAGTGGGGAGAGTTCGCTCTCCCTCTCGAAATTCTCTCACATGGCCACGCATATATAGTCTCTGTCAGGGAAGTCCTACTCACTGCCTTCTCGTGGCATTACTGTTGTTTACGAAATCGAGAGGACGAAAAACGAATGCCGGGCGCTTTAACCGAGTGGGTGGATACGGAAAGTCCACCCAGGGGAGTTGGTAAACCCTGATTCCAAACCAATGGTGCACATGGGCTCCAGTATCCTGAGGGAACAAATGGCGAATGAATTAATCATTGGTCACCGTCTACCAAGGGACTGCATCTCCTCACGATGCTCCACTGCCTTGTGGATTAGATCTTTAGGTCAAAGGCTTCGGGTGTGGCTCCCTAAGAAAACCACCTGTTTCGGTTTGGACACCTGGGCAGTATCACAGCCCTCGCACAATTAATTTAGGGCCTAAATCCAAGACTTGCTATTTTTAATTATAGTTTCGCAAGAATGATTATCTGTCTATTTTGGATGCCAATCAATTTTATCCTTTCAATCAGAGTTCTAATACTAACTTTATAAAAAGAATGAATCTTTATGAGTTTTCTTAAAGACTTTGATACAGTGGTTAGTCATAGAATCCAAGATTCATTCTTTGTCATATTTGACACTCATAAATTTTATATTCAGAGTTGATAAACCATGTATTCATTTCTTTAAATGTTCAGAATACAGTACAAATGGGAATCCTTGTTCATAGTGCTAGATACTGACAAATAATATACCCAAGTTCTAAATGTGACTAGCATAAAAGTATATGTTCAAGAAGCAAGTATGGTAATAGAAACTGACCACTTCATTACTGAATGTCAACAAAATGATTGATATAAACTTTTACAACTAATGTTTATTATGCAGAAACATAAGAACAAAAATCAAACCAATGTGAGATACAACCGAAACAAAGAAATAAACAATAACAGATTTAGGGTCAATAAGAAGCATTCAACATCGAGGTGCACAGGACAAGCTGTGAATCACATGTGGAGAAATTCAAACACTTCACTTCTACCTGAAGTTTGTGCTGATGATGTCGTTCAGAAGGACGATGAAAGCTCCACGACCAAACCATCCAGATCAGAGAACAAAACTTCATCAAAATCTGAAACTAAGACGTAACATCTATCTAGTAGCCTTGAGTTTTCACAAGCTACCCAGTTGATGTCGATCCGTAATAAAAAAAATATTTGACGATTATGGATTAGGATAAATAAATTATACAGGATGCTGCTTACTGTTTTCCTTATATATCAGTTATACAATGAGTAAATATCTTTAATGTTATGTAGTATTACTAAGAAACGACTGTGTTCCTACCTACCCAATGTTTGTTTAAGATTTATTACCAGAGAAATATTCATATTTCATTGCGTTTTCAATTGACTGTTTATAAAACTAATCATAGTGTTAATTAGATCATGTACATTGGCATGAATAACAGATTCTTGTACTCAGTTTCGAGTAACACTTTTAATGTAACGTCTAATTATGTTGTTATGCTGATTTAATTAAAGTAATTGTAGTAGTCCGTGAATTTGTGACCAAACGATTGAAACTTTAACATTCTTACTATGATACCAATATTTCTGAATACAATCCAAATTAAACTGTATATGAGTGGTTTTAAATTGGATATGAATGTTAAGTCAGTCAGGAATGACTGGTAGCTGTATGTTTCAAACCAATAATCATTCAGTATATGTAATCCTTGAATCATTCAATCGTGAAGGAACTGGTTTATTTGCTGAATAAATGATTATCATTATTATTGCCAATATTGTTGTTATTAATTTCAGTAATATGAAAGCAAACAATACAAAATGATTAATCTCTTTTCATATATCTCTATTTATATGTTTGTTCTGACTAAACAAATACAATATTTACTTATTAAGATAAAGAGTCTGTATTGATTATTCATGTTGAACCTAATTTTCATTATGAACTAACATTGACTAGAGAAACATTCAAAACCAGGAAGAACTGAATAGCTAATTCATTTGTGCTTGAAACTCCCACGCACTGTACTCGCATGATTCTATACGGGATAAAACTAAAGATCATCAAGTCTCCTTAAATAGTGTGTTATTTTTAAATGGTTGTCAGTGTTCTAACGTCAAATCCTGAGTATTTAACAGAAGAAATCTCCATTCATATCTAAATAAAGCTTTAATGACATAAAATCAATGATACATTTCATTAATTCTCCTATCTTAATAATTAAGCTGGCTAACTGCTGATCAGATTTGAAAATTCCCTTAAATCCACAGGGTTGAACATGACCAGTGGAATTCGACTAGAATAAGGGTGAAGTAGGTGTGATTGGACGGTGATCTAACAAAATCACTAAATGACTAACTACTGGATTTCAACTTTAAGACTAAAGAGCATACGTTCTTCACGGTATTTTGAAGAACCTCGATTCAATTCTATATAAAATAAATGGCTGGATACTACTGAGTAGTCTTGAACTATGGAAAAATAGCTAGTCAAATAGCTTTGTTTTCGAGTGGATATTCGACTAATATCATTCTACACTGTAAGACATACTTTAAGCTGAATAGTTTTATCAGAAGTATTGTCTTGATGTAATTTAATAAAGAATACAAATTTGAGTTACTATTGGTTGAAGCAATAATTTATTTGTTCTTTAAATCTTTATCAATGTAATCCTACTGCGATCTTTTGTTTTGTTCATCTTATGTGAAGAATCGATTAGTTTGTTCTATTAGCAAAAATAACTATAAACAAGAAAATCAGCGATAACGAATAAGCTATAAACTGTTCTTTAGTCCGAGTCAAGGACCCACTAAATAACAGTCACGTTCAGCTTTATACAAAGTTGACTCGCTCTCTCTGAAAATATCATCAGTCAATAATAGAGTTTTTATGATGCAGTAAAAATGTACAATACTTCTATTTCTCAGTTTTCACACACACATTTCCATCAGCCTGAATTCAAATGAACGGATCAAATGAAAGCTAATTATTTATTGTCTTTATGATGGAAAACAATATTAATTTTTATGCACTTTTCCCTGTCTCAGTGAATGAACGTCGAAAATTCAATTTACTCTACATTCACGCAAACAAATATATTACTCAGTAAAAATGGGGAATATAATGAAAGCCAGTTGAATAAATTTTGTACACCGCAGGAGCTCTCTTTGGTAATCATGAATAATTTATATACATTAAGCTTCGATATTATTTGCTTCACAGTCGATTAAGACTATGATATAATTATTCAAATGATCAAAAATATGTCTTTTTTTAATTTGATTCGAAACTTGCCAAAAGATATCTATTTGTAGACCAATTTAATAGCTCTCCTAAGGTTACTACCGGTTTCAAACCCGGGTAAAGGAGGAGGATTGTGTACGGAGTCAGCAAACCCATTCTGTAGACAACAACATCGCTAAAAAAATACGCTAACCGGAAAGAATTATTTAGGGTGTTTAAACTCTGCCCTGGGACATGAAGGATCTTCTTTTAGAAGAATTATGATGCTTCATGGTGAGAGCCGAAATTCTTCGGAAGTCACAGGGCTGATGCTCCTTCTAACAACCAGAGCAAAAATTAATATAGGAACGTGGAACTTTCAGACAATGTGGAAGACTGAGGGGGCAGTCAAATAGTTTCAGAAATAAAGAGATACAATTTAGCGGTGATCGGGATAAGTGAGACCCATTAGACCCAAGCTAGATAGAAAGGACTAGGTTTGGGAGCGATGCTGTTGTACTCTGGTCAAGAGTTAAAAAATGCTCTGGACACTCGAGGAGTTGCTCTGATGATGTCCAAAAAAGCACATAATGCACTTACAGGATGGGAATCTCATGAACCCATGATCATCAAGGCATCTTTCAAAACAAAGGAAGGAATCACAGTGAATGCCATCCAATGCTATGCACCAACCAATGATAGCAATGACGACAACACGGATCATTTTTACGGGAGGCTTCAGTCGATCATAGAGAAGTACCCAGCAAAGGACCTGACCATCTTAATGGAAGACCTAAACGTCGAAATTCTGACGGGCAACACTGGATATGGAGATATCATGAGACCACATAGACTGGCTGGGAGAAACGAACAAGAGTGGTGAAAGATTTGCAAAATTATGTTCATTTAATAAAATGGTTATAGATGGCACAATATTTTCCCACAAACGCATACACAAAGCTACACGAGCATTACCGGATCACACTACACGGAGCCAGTTCGATCATATTTGCATAAGAAAAAAATTCGGAAGGTCAATAGAAGACGCGATAACCAGAGGAGGAGCTGACATAGCTCCAGATCACCACCGTGTAGTTGTCAAGATGAAAGTGAAGCTAAAGAAATACTGGACAACTGTAGAAATAGCGTTACTGTCTTTCTTCAAAATATTGACAAACTCAATCAATTCAAGATAACTCTCAACAACAACTTCCAAGCCTTACAGGATCTACCTAAAGAAGAAGAATCTACGCCGGAGGAAAACTGGAAAGGGATCAAAGAAGTGCTAACTTCAACGTGTCAGGTGGTGCTAGGTCGCAACAAGCACTATCATAAGAAATGAACTCTATCGAAACCCTGCACAATATTGAAGAAAGGGAGAACAAGAAGACAGCAATTAAAAACAGTGGAACAAGAATAGAGAAAGTCGAGGCACAAGTTGCATACATTGAAGCCAACAAACAAGTGAAAAGGAGCATTAGAACTGATAAGCAGAAATACGTGGAAGACCTAGCAACGACAGATAAAAAGGCTGCAAGAGAAGGAAATATGAAACAACTATATGATACAACGAAGAAACTAGCAGGCAAATATAGTAAACCAGAGAAACCAGTCAATTACAAGGAAGGGAAGACGATCATTGAAATTCAAGGATAGAGAAACAGATGGGTGGGACACTTTGAGGGACTATTAAACAGACCAGCTCCACTGAATCCACTGGACATCAAGGCATCACCTACAAACCCTTCATTTTATGGCCAATGGTCGAAGAAATCAGGATGGTTATCAGACAAGTCAAGGGTGGAAAAGCAGAGGCTTGCTCATACTTTTTCTCTTTCTCCTCGTGGCTGGCTGGAATATGAAAACTTCCACATTTCACGAGAAGCATGAAATACAATAGACAGATTGCATGCAGCCACAAGACTTCAACTACACAGACGATCGAAATCTTCAACCTCATACACGAAAAAAAATTCAGATAAACGCAACTAGTATATCAGCAGCCTCTACAGCAGTAGGCCACAACATAAACAGAGGAAAAATCAATATCCTCAAATACAACATGGAGAACATCAACACAGTCACACTTGATGGAGAAACTCTAGATGAAGTGGAAACGTTCACGTACCTGGTGAGGATCAATAATGAGGAAGGAGGATCTGATGCATATGTAAGAACATGGGTAGGTAAATCAAGGATAATATTTCTATAATCGAAGAGCATGCGAAACGCAAAACAACTGTCAACTAACATCAAGTCAGAATCTTGATAGTCCTACTGTATGGCGTCAAACCCTGGAGAACTACTACAACCGTCATCAGAAATGTGCTGGTGTTATAAGCAGTTGTCTACTCATGATACTCAATATCTGCCGATCAAATGCCATCAGGAGCAACCGTTTTTTGTCAGAGGACAAACCAGGTTCCATCTGGAGAGGAAATTGGAAAAGACGTTGTAAGTGTATAAACACGCATTGAGGAAATCATTAAGCCTTATCAAGAGACGAGCCCTAACCTGGAAACCTGAAGGGAAGGACAAGAGGCAGACCAAAGAACACATTGGGTCGTAAATTGGAAGCAGACGTCAAAATAATGGACAGCGATCGGAAAGGACCTGAAATGAGAGCCCGGGACAGAGTTGGCTAGAAAATCCTGGGTGGTTGCCCTTGCTTGTCCACGAGCAGTAACTGGCTTAAGTAAGTCATTTGTTATTTCAGTCGTTTACAGTTGACAATAAATATTATCTAATCTTAATTTCAATCAACAAATTGTTAACCCTAAATGGGGTTAGTTGCTAGACTTGTGTAAGTGCTGATTCTGAAAACTAAGATATTAGCCATAGAAGGTCGTTATCCTGATTCATTTTATTCGAGGGATTTTTGGAGACTGTATCAATGAAGATAGCACAGTAGAATTATATTGGCCTTTGTTTTAGTCCTATCCAGCTTCCCATAGTTGATGCTTCTAGATTGGCTTTCATTTGCACTTTATTGTTGACTCTGGTTAATGCTCCGAGATCCAATAGGACATAATAAGAAAACAATATAGGGTTGTATGGGAATAGTTTGATTTATATCAATTACTCTCTTATATTTTCATACACTATAATCAGTATTTGATAGTACTTGTGCTATTTAAGCTTTTTAACGAATCCCTGACAGTGGTTAATATTTTTATTGAAATAAAGCCTATCATCGGTCAAATCTCCATTATATAACGACATCTAGTTAGGTTGACGCAGTATCTTCACTCCAAGTACCGAGGAATTTTTTCATTATGAAGTCGAATAGTGAGGTTTAATTTGTGTATAGTTCTTATTAACATTCTTATCTTCCATAATTTCAGTTAATTTGTGTTGTTCTTAGTGCTGACAGTAAAAGATTATTCATACTGTCGAGTTAACCTGCTTGTAAAATAAAACCTATATATGATGGGTGTCATAAAAAAACAGTACACCAGAGAAGACGTTAAGCCCAATGCTTTACACAAAAAGTGAGCTTGATATTCACTTAGTTAATTTTCACTTTCAAAATAAAATTCAGTCTCGTTTGTAAAACATGATTTAACTGAAGCTTAACGTGTTACAAACTTCGCCCCAGAGTAATAAATGAGATAGATTCACTACTGCTGATGCAATTTTTATGAAAGTACTGTGACTTGGAATAAATGTATGAAATCCTGAGTTGCGCATTTACTTTCTTTTGGTACCCACGGTAGGTAGAAAGGTTTGAAAGATCACCATCTGGCATCCATAAATTCCCGAGTTTGACTCATCCACTGCAGGAGCATTCTCGGCAGAGAAAGAAAAGATCCATATGATGACTCAGGACCTGTAAATAAAATTCCTGGAGAAGCCCGACGGTATCGGTCCCCAGAAGAATGAGATGATGCACTTTTTATATAGATGGCATATTTGTTCGGCTTGACGTTGAATATTTCGCGATATATTGAAAAATTTAATGAGTAATTAAGTCACAAGTTACAATACAGCATAACATGAATCATTTGATACATATCCATTTATATATATACATATATATATATATATATATTACTTACTTACTTACGCCTGTTACCCCTCGTCGAGGAGCATAGGCCGCTCACCAGCATTCTCCACCCAACTCTGTCCTGAGCCTTCCTTTCCAGTTCTTTCCAGTTAACATTCATCCTTTTCATATCTGCTTCTATTTCCCGGCGTAGTGTGTTCTTTGGCCTTTCTTTTTTTCTGCTTCCCTTCAGGATTCCAAGTTAGGGATTGAGTCGTGATACACATTGGTGATTTCCTCAATGTATGTCCTATCCACTCCCAACGTCTTTTCCTAATTTCCTGTTCAGCTGGAAGCTGATTTGTCCTCTCCCATAAAACGCTGTTGCTGATAGTATCTGGCCAATGGATGTTGAGTATTTTGCGTAGACAACTGTTTATAAATACTTGTACCTTCCTGATGATGGTCGTAGTAGTTCTCCAGGTTTCAGCTCCGTACAGTAGGACTGTCTTGAATTTATATATTTACATATATATATATATATATATATATATATTCGCTTAACACCTACATGCAAGAGCTACTCAAAATTGGATTCTCACTGATTGTGTATATTCCGCTGTTAAAAAAAGTAAACCCGGGTCGTTGCAAAAGATCACTTACGTGGACGTGGTCAGTTCCGGTTAATCCAGAATGGCCGCTACTTTGTTTAGGGGAGGGCAAACGCCTTGAACTCCAATAGTGTGCTCAAGAAAGTCCGAAAAATCGGTCTCAATCTGATATTTCTGGATGTTTACAGTAATACCATAATTTTGGAGTCATTCAAATACAAAATCCAAATGCTAGAAAGGGGACTCTCTGTCCAAAGTTGCGATTAAAAGTCATCAACATACGCGTGCGGGAAAGTGAAACTCCCAAATACGTCATCGATGAATCACCGGAATGTTTGTGTAACATTTTTTAAACCGTAGTTCGTAGAGTACGAAGGGGTTGATGATAGCCATCTTAAGAATATCTTCTGAAGCCATAGGAATTGAATTATACGTTTTACCCAGACTGATTTTTGGAAATACAGTATCATCTTCCAAGATAGCTGTCAAGTCTGAGATGCATGGCAAGGGGTAACGGTCAGGGTGGTTTTCGTATTAGGTCTCCGATAACCAACATTTGGACGCTAACCATTTATATTTTTTACAAGGACCATGTGAGAAGGAGTTGTACATGGGCTATCCAGTGTCTTGATTATGCCCAAGCCTATCATGTTCTTGAATCAGTCTCCGGACAATCTAAGCTCCTCAGGAGTCAGTTGACGCGCTTTCGAAATTACGGGTGGTCCTGTAATCGTGAGGTAGTGCAACATTGCCGTCTAGGCACGGTAGTTTCGCTTGCGTTTTGTAAGGTTCAGGACACTTGGTAAATATCCATCGGAAGTATGGGTCGATTCTATGCCAAGTCGTGACTAGGCATAACCTATAACCATAAAATAGAGTTCCACAAATAGATTATTTGGTATTTCTGTATATAAGACTCTGTTTGCTCTTGTCGACGAGTAGGTTGTGACATTGTGGCAGGTCTGTACCAACAACTAAGATTTCTTTAATCTCATGCTGTAGGAAGCATGTCTCTCACTGTATATGGCGGTTGGTTTTCTGCTCGTTGAAGACCGGTCTCAGTAAAACATCATTAGTATTCATGGGAATGACGCCAACTTCTGTACCAGTGTCGATGAGATGTCGAACTTTCGTAGTCACACCAGTGACATGTAATAGACTGCTATGTCCACTGGCTACGAACGTCGTTGGTGAGTGCAGGCGGAGATGTTGACGACTTTTTTTAGTGAAGAGAGGTTTGAGGCCGGAGATTTCTAAAGAGTGCAGGGTGTTCCCAAATAATTCCTTGATAAAGCCGTAGACGATCTAGCTGCACCAACAAGTTCGATTGTTGAGATAATCAAAATTCCCAGCATCAAGGTTTATTCTGACGAACAAAAGACTTAAACTACTCAAAACGACATTGTAGATCTTCATAATAATCTTACTCCTCATCTTCATATTCATCATAACCATAGACGCTCTAAAACTGCCCGAAAAAGCTCTGTTTTCAGACCACGAGAGAAAGATAACTCTAATTGGTATTAGTAGAACAACAACTACGGTAATTTTTCTAGGAATTGAGGGAAATCCTGCTTTTTTATCAGGCTCAAACCTCTCTTTACGGTAGAATTTCCAGAAACTTTCCTAGCGACACGTGTCAACGGCCACCGTGGTCGGTGGACAAATCTATTTGTTACGCACCACTGATATGACGACGAAAGTCCGTTAAGTCCATCGACCACGGCTACCGTTGACGCGTGCCTAAAAATAGGTACTTCTGTAAGTCTTCAACATTGATGCTGACATCATTAGTTTTATTGAACGCATTCTAGTTGAAGGCTCTCGGTCACGCATCCTCGCCAGATCACATGTGTGTACATCGTATTATGCATCCCATGCAACTACTGATCAGCTTAGACTAAATGCTTCTCAACAAATTTATAATCTTTTCAAATATATTTTCAAACTGATTTATTTGTGACTTCTGAGTTGAATGGGTTGGTATCATCCTGTCATACGGATGTTATGGATATAGGTGTTGTCAAACCCTGAATATCTGTGACATCTTTAGAAGCATGACATACCTTATAGTGATCTGGTACGGATGTGTGACCGAGCTCCTTCAGCTGGGGGTTTGATCAGAGAAATTGTTGAGGTCAGCATCAATACCAAATACTTTCAGGACTATTTATTTTAGGAAATTTTTTCACCGCAACACATGCCTTTGTGTCAAAAGAACAAGTATAAAACTTATCCAGATTCCACCGGGCGGATGTTCCCCAGGCGTATTAGAATTTCTAGACAACCGCATGTTGAACGGCTATTACAGCTTATAAACAAATAGCTTCACCAGATTACGCATCATTCTATCAATTCAAGCTTTTCAATAACTGGTTTGAGGTAAATTTAAACCAAACTGAATCCAGCCAGCAACAAAAAAGCCAAATCGTGCACTACAAAACATAGGAAGAGGCAGATCGCAGGACC
The DNA here is from genome assembly GCF_000237925.1 of Schistosoma mansoni. NCBI lineage: Eukaryota > Metazoa > Platyhelminthes > Trematoda > Strigeidida > Schistosomatidae > Schistosoma > Schistosoma mansoni. Next base: position 232,944 of record NW_017386071.1, read on the forward strand.
GGTTAACACTCTAGTCTGCTCGTACGGGTTTCGTGTCACTGTTCCAATCGACTATTCGCTGCTCCCTGATTGGCGGTCTTATCGCGTCATACATCAACCAGGCGTCCACTCGGCTACAAGCATAACAATAAGAGACCCCTATTTGGGTGGATATTATCCACTCGTTGAAATTTTATCTGATTACTAGGTAATTAATTAGTTGTTACTTACGCCTGTTACCCTCAATGGAATATAGGCCGCCGACCATCATTATCCAACCCACTCTGTCCCGGGCCTTCCTTTCTAGTTCTGTCTAATTGTTGTTGGTTTGGATTATTTTCTTCTGGTTAGCGTTTTTTTAGCGAGTTAGTTTTCTACGGGGTGGGGTCGCTAACCCCATGCTAATTCTCCTCCTTTATCCAGGCTTGAGACTGGCAGTAGCCCCAGAGGGGCTCTAGGCGGAGTTTAATTTGTCACACGAATTAAATAACTATGTCACGTCATCATATACTTCCAAGATTAATGGCAGTTAGGCTACAGATTACTAGGATAGAGGTTATAAATAATTGTTTTATCAATACGTTTTTGATATTTTTTGTGAACGGTATATGTATGTGTTTAGTGTGTAAAGAGTCTATTTTTGAAAGTTTTGTGAATTTAAGCCCCATTTTTGATC
>NW_017386071.1:233798-259654 GCF_000237925.1 Schistosoma mansoni
TTGGTTGCCTGACGTATTTGGAGCTGACAACCTGAATGAATGTTTAGTCAGCCTTATTTGGTAATTTGTAACAATGCAAACTCAGGTGAGTGAAATTCGTCATTTATCGAGTCAAAAATTGGACCGAAACTATAGTTTCAGGCAAAAACAAGCTGTAAAATAATTTACATATGACTCGCCTCCCCTATTATGGTAGTGATGAACATAGGTGTTGGTAGTTGTTTATAAATTGTAATTGGAGCAATTGAGAGTCAAACTATTCATGAACCTTGTAATGGTTATAATAATCGTTTCATACGACGTTTCTAATGCGAGTTTGTTTTTCTATTGCAGGGCAACAAAGAGTAAACGCACTGGAAAAAGATGAAGAAGCCCTACGCGATCTGAACGAGCAGAACAATGAATAAAACTATTTTGTAGTAAGTTTCTCCTTTTGTACTCGAACCGTGTCTTTCAGTTTTAAAAATATATCTGTTGTGCCAGTACACTGTGTTCTAACTTCAACGGCACTTACCGGTCCTGACTGTAGTGTTGTTGTTTCAGATCGCTCGTGCTTCCAAGTGAACGTCAATATACAACGTGCTACATTACGATATGAACTATTAATATACAGTCGTAAACAGTTCTATCTATGATAAGTATCACCGCTATCATCTGGACTGATATATTATTACGTAATGTGAGGAAGAAAAATAATGTAAGTCTTTAAAACAGGTACAAAACATAAGCCTGAAGATTACCGACCCATTAGCCTAACTAGTGTGGTTGTTAAAATTTTAGAAAAGATTATTCGGAAGGAGCTGTTTAAGTATCTCGATGAAAACCGGTTCCTCTCGGAAAAGCAGCATGGTTTTTAGAACAGGTTACTCTTGTCTCACAAACTTATTAGTCGCTCGTGAAAGCTGGTGCTCTCTTAAGGACCAAAAGTTACCTATAGACGTAGCTTACATCGATTTCGGCAAAGCTTTTGACAAAGTTCCGCACAACCGGCTGTCATATAAGCTAAGGAATATCGGGATTGGAGGCAATCTCAGTCAGTCAGCTACAACGTAGGACCAGGCACATATATGCATCGGTCCAAGTTGCCATACCTCGTTAGCACAACAAGATCAACACCGGATTCATAGAAGTAATTAATTTAGTGGTGGTAGTATATAAAGAAAGGTTGTATATAAGGATATAGTACAGGAAGGAAGAGAGATATGAAGCAATTTTAGTCTCAAGGTTTAAGGGAAGATAAAGAGTGTATACACCTACGCCATTGTGATCGATTCTGAGCCATGTCACCTAGAGTCTCCAACCATTGGTTACGATAGTCACGTGGACCCCAACCAGGTAGTCTGCATCTGCCAACATGGCTCAGGCTAGAAGTTAGTGACTTCAAACACTGATGCCATGTTTTGGTTTGGCCGCCCCTAACTCTCTTCCAACCGTCCCCAATACTAGTCATCATAGCGCGTCGTGGTAATCGGTGTTCAGGCATACGTAACACATGGCCCAACCATCTCAGTCGATGAAGATTCATCACCTCATCAACTGATTTACCATTGCCTAGTCTGTAAGATCTTACGTGAAAATCGCATCACTATCTACACTGACCCATCGTATCGCGACAAATAACAATACTTAGTACTTCTGAAGAACACATTTATGCTTGGGATATAATAATATATTTAATGTGAATATAAATAAGTTAAACATAATGAGCGCGTCTGCAACACTGAGTCATGCCATTCGATTGAATGAATATCTCCACGTTCACCACTTCCGACCTTCTCCAAGTGTTACATCTTTTTAGTTATTATATGCTTGACTCCGGAGACCATGTGATTAGGAAACAATGCCACTCCAATTATTCATCCGAATATACTGATCGTAAATAGGACTTCAGGAAGAGAAATGTTTGAGAAATGGCAGTCTTACCTAGTTATTGATTTTTAAGTGATAATTGTCTACTTTTTTCTCCACCACCATAGCGAAGTATTCACCATATTTCTCAACTATCTGTTGTTTATGGATTTTCTGGCTTCTTTGAATTCGTATATACTCTTCACTCCGTCTGGGTAATGATGTTGTTGTATTATAATGGAAGTTATGCGTGTTATTTAACTTCCATCGGCTGCATGGTCTAAGTATGTGGTGAGCTAATTAGTTTATTTATTTCATAGTTGATTAAGCTTACCTGTAAGAGTTGGTCTTTTTACATATGTCAGTAGTATATGACGAAAAGGATATCGATAAGTCATAAATGTTCGACAATTGCACTCGCAAGTGCCCGCATCTAGTTCATAACACCACAAAACTGTATTTAAATCGCATGTCATTCAGCAGTTTACTTTCGCCGTGAATGTTATGCGTACGGATGGTCTGGAAAGGGATGGAATTATGCATCCATACTTTTTGGAACTCCTTAAACACACCATCGAATTCAATCCAGTTTCCAAGTATTATGCGTTGAAACGCCTCACTTAAGTCGACCGAAATGTCTCTGGAACATAAATCACTACAAACATTACTAGTTAATTACTAAAAAAAACAGCTATTTCATGCGATAATACTTCAGTAACTGAAGTAAGGACTACAAACATTTAAGAATTACGGGTTACTCGTCATGTCGTCTTAATTCTCGCAGAAAACAACGATTCACATAAATTCAGAGTATCTTTTACTGATAATTTATGCTGAATACGCAGTTTCGTGGACCCCTACAAATTTTAAACAAGGAGAGTGAGATTCAGTAGGGTAATTGGTATCCCAGGTCAAGTTACGAAGCAACAAAAGAGCCAAATTGTACACTACAAAACAGAGTAAGCTAAATAAACGCTTTTGGCATTGATTTTGCGAATTTACTACAGCCAAAAACGACGCAAATACGAGAAAACCTGATATTCGTGCAACCCAGAGGACAACCAACCGACCCTTAACAAATCAAATACGGAATGACCGCCTCGTGTCAGGCCGTTCAAGGTCGCAAAAAGGAAACGGCGGGCAGGTTTGAAAACACACTGACTTATTTACCTTGCTAGCTGACCTTGAGAAAGCTAAATGGTTTCGTACATCTATGAAAATGCAACAGAAGTTATTTCTTGCCTAACGAGAGTCCTTATTCACTGAAAACAGGTAAGATACTGTCTGAAAATCCTATATAATGGTCGTTATGTAACAATCCCAGTTTCCAAACTTTGGGGAATATCTTTTGTTTTCTCCAACATCTCGTCAGGCCTAACAACAGCCTTGTAAAGCTATAACTTGTTACATGCATTTTAGGGATAGGAGCATACACAATTGACTACTGTTAAAAAATGTGACTTAGTTGTTGCATATCAGTCCTAATCATGTTTTAACAATCCGCGAAAATAAGAATTGGTTGTCTTTTTACTCTCGTCTTAGCTCTGTAAAGTGGTTTCACATCCTGGGTAGCATCGAGTGAGCTTAGTTTAGCTATTCAGATTCAATAATCCCCAGAGCAGTAGAATTACTGGAATCAGCTGCTATCGCTTTATTGGACATTCGTTTGGTTAGTTGCATTAAGATAGTAGAATGAGAGTTAGAATAATAAAGAGTGAAGTAGAGATAAAAGTTAACATATAAAAAAATAAACAAACACATGAACATAAGAATTTTGATAGTAAGATACAACATAACGAGCAAAAATAAAACAGGAGATATCTCGAAGTATGATGCGTGTCAGACTAATGAGTATGTATATACAACCGATATTCCAGATGAGTGTAGTTCGTGAATACTACTTACAGCTTCCCATGGGGATCATAACTGCGTCCCGTTTCCTATGTACTTGAAAATTTTAATGTCAACCACGTTCTGTTTATTGAACCATCCTCTTCTTTTCTAAGACCTAGAGGTAATTTCAGTATCATCTAGAGTTGCCACTCCTCATATACACTCTCGTACAGGGGAGGAGATACACCCGTCCTATCATGTATTAAGTGTCATCTTGCTACAAATAAACTCATTGTTTTTCTTTTACTTTAGCATCCAAATCTCTGTTTAAAAGTGTTATTTATCTGGCGTCTGCATTGTATATTTGGTGAAGGGAAGGGGCATAGAGTCAGACGATTCTGGAAACTTTCGATGTAAGTTTTAGATCTGTGAGATGTAAGGCAGTTTAGTGTAGATTCTTATTAACAAATTTTACTAGAAACTGGAGTATTTAACGTTCATAAATGTCTCACTAAGAATCCTATATTAGTACTATCGGGTTAGTAGTCGATGAATGATGAAGAATCATAGGATTTCCGTTTGCCACTTACAGACTTAAGTGCCTAAACGCTTTTCACAGATTGTAGATATAATGCAACGGCTCTCTCTACATTCTACTGTCTGCAAAACGTAATAATGCACTCAACCTGTGCCTAAACTTGAAGACTTTTTGATTCTCTATATGAACTGTTGAAAGTATATCAGTCTGAAAATTATTTATTTGAACACACAAATATTGGTACAAAGGGGCACCAGATACATATACGCTATATAAATCTTATTTGATTTGTGTGAGGGCTGTGATACTGCTCGGGTGCCCAAACCGAAGCAGGTGGTTTTCTTAGGGGACCACACACCGAGCCTTTGACCTAAATGTCTGATCCACAAGGCAGTGGAGCATAGTAAGGGGATGCAGTCCCATGGTAGCCAGTGACTAACGATTGATTCATATGCCATTTGTTCCCTCAGGATACTGGAGCCCATGTGCACCATTGGTTTGAAATCAGGGTTTTCCAACAGAGAGTTCATCATTTCATTCATTTGTGTTTAAATAAATAAATAAATAAAATAAGGGTTTTCCAACTCCCCTAGGTGGACTCGCCTTGTCCACCAACCCGGTTAAAGCTCCGGACATTCGCTTTTCGTCCTCTCAATTCCATAAACAACATCCCCGCCATGAGAAGACAGTGAGTAGGACTTCCCTGGCAAAAGCTATATACGCGTGGCCGTGTGAGAGCCTTTCGAGAGGGAGAGCGGACCCTCCTTATTCTCGGTCGTACCAGGGCATTTGGGGGCCTATGTGAAACACTTTACGATGTAGTGGCCGTCATTAAAAACCAAGTAAGATGAAGTAGAGTTTTAACTGGTGAACTTCCAGCTTGAACTCAAAAGCGTGAACTACTGTGGTACACTCACTTGAGTCAAACGTTATCATAAGTTCACTCTTAGTCTGCATTTAAAATCTTAAGGAACTTTTCTTACAATACAGACCTGTCTGAATAAATGTTATCGACAGACTGTTTAGTATTCACTTAACTGTGTGTAATGTATGTTACATTCGTTATTTGACCCCAAAAAACGTGAAACCAAACAAATTCCTGATTATTTCATCATACTGTTAATGGAAGATTTCATGTTACCGTAGTCTACCAACTTCATTTTATTGTAAACTCAATGGAAACTGTTTTCGTTACCCGAATACTACAGCCTTTCATCCTTTAACATGAGGAACCAATCAACCCTTGCTGAGAATGTGGTAATCATTGAGCCTGGTTCTTTTCATTTACGAATCGGCCGTGCTGTGGAGATATTGCCAAAACGATTCCCACATTGCATTGCCCGTAAACCTAAACCTAATGTTCCACCTTGTGTTGAACCTATTATCAGTCGACAGAAAGCCGCCTGTAACTCATCCTCTCTCCAAGAATCAGTAAACACAATCAGATCATATGTAAATACATTGTTTAATTTGAGTTACTTACCCGAATCAAATGGGTTACCTGCTGTCACTCCATCTAGATTGGAGCATACTGAAATTGAAGATACCAAGCTTTTTGAATGGGAATCCAATACACCTTCAGGTCAGGAATTTTATGCATTAAATGATGCTTTTAATCGTGGTCTCAAAGATGGCTATCATATTAATTGGCCCATGCGTTATGGATTTTTATCAACATCTGCAAACTACACTGCCGTACTGCAAGATCTGGAAGATATTTGGTCTACAGCTTTAGAAAAACATGTATGTATTTATTGTAAAAGCTGAATATTCAGAAAAAAATTATTTTAACTGACTTGTGTTTTAGAGAAGGAATAATCATTCATGTATTCACATATTTGTAATTTATTTGATATGTATTAAAGTCATCAAACTGTGATACACCTATCGAAAATTATGCAGTTATCGTCCAACTTTGATAGTACTTTAAATGATGATAATTCATGTTTCATAATCAGATCGAAATCACTGAAACCGTAGCTCTTAGCTCATAAGTTTTTGAAGAGTATTATGACTGGAGTCTTAAGACAAAATGCTGATAATGAGATCTAGAATATCATTTTGTTTTTCTCTGTATTTTCTTTCGTTGATTGTTTTGTCAACTGACAGTAAAGAAATCCATTTCAGCATCCACTTAATTACCCAAATATCTCGAAATTTATTAGTGATTCTTAGTTTGATGTAAAGTTTATTAATTGTTTACTTATTTCTTATAATTTGATATTCTAATCGGTAGTATTTAGGTTTTGTAAACGGTAGATGCTGATTATGTTATTACAACTCGGTAATCAGGCATTGGTCTTTGTACTAGACTTTAAGGTTTAAAGAGGAAAAAAGGATCCTGTGTAAAGGATGGCGAAATAAATAGATAGGAACCCTATTCTTGTTGTTCCATAAGAAAATTGTCACTCAGACCTTTTTTTTTAAAGACCAAACATATCTATATACAAGGTAATAAATCAGGGAGCAAGTAAAGCGTTTTTACTGTTGACTTATTTGAAAGAGTCATTAGGATACCTGAAGTTCGAGTTTTGGTGTTTCTTGACACTCATTGACATGAAATATTTGGGGATTTCTATGCCTCTTTTGTTTTAGAATATTTTGCTATTTTTGTGATACGGAGCAATTCTACCTACAAATCATTGCCGAAAATATTTGATTATATGTACTCATTATTCACTGAATAGTACCTAACATTGTACCTTGGTGCTCTTTCCTGACGGAAGTTAAGTGTCGCAGTTTATTTTCTAAGCTAAATGAGTTCACTCAGTGTTTTGAATTTGAGTTTCAAATGTTCCTACTTAAGTTTAAGTACCTTAAGGTTATTATTACTCTTTTTACAACAAGTTTTGTTTTAAATTGAGTATAAAAATCTACACTTGACTACCGAGTTAAATTAACATATTAGTTTGATTATATTCGAACGTTCTAATCATCCGTTAGTGTCTAGACGTTATAATAGTAGTAACATTGGGAAGTAATGTTAAATTATTACTCGCTGAATTCTTATTTATCGTTTAAATCTCAAATTTGATCTCGAATAAGAAACAGTTCTATATATTTAACTTTCTGTCTTTATTATTAGGTTGGTATTCCGCGATCAAATCTTAGTAATTATAGAGCAATTCTAGTGATCAGTGATGTATATAAAAGAAATGAAATACGTTATCTAGTTCATTTACTACTCAATCGACTAAAATTTGGACGTGTTTTTGTACATCAAGCTAGTGTCTGCGCTACCTATGGCATTGGCTTACCTACTGCTTGTGTTATCAATATAGGTGAACAAAAAACCAGTGTATCCTGTGTAGAAGATGGAGTGGCTCATACAGAAACTCGTATCATCTTACCGGTTGGACGAAGTGATGTCCTACGAGTATTCCATTCTCTTGTACTACCTAATGGATTTTGTAACAACGAAGGTTGTACTGTGTAAGTTTATGATAATGAGAGTCTTATCCAGTGGTTTTTACATATCTGCTGTATTCTGAAATCTCTTTAAATTAAAGAATTCATAACTACATTCTCTGAGTATAATACAAAACCGTAATCCCACATCTAGTCTGTTATTTTTTTTAAACAGGATTCATCTGCACGTCTCTTGATGTTTGAGATGTTAGTAGACTTTTAATATAAAGCTATCAATCATCCTGCTTTATGTGCGTTTGTTTCATAACAGCTAATATCAAGCATAATAGTCTATGGGTCAATATATCCTCCACAAACTTCATATTATTGGGTTTGTTTCCAAAATTTGTCAAAAATATAGTACCAAAATAACTTCAGAATAAAATCATATAACTCTATTACACCTTTATTTCTAATGGTTATATATATATATATATATATATATATATATAATGTTAGGTGGTTGGAGGTAGTCGGGAGGAAACCTCCGACCTATGTTTAGTCCTAGTTGGTACTCATCAACAAGGCATGCTTGCAACCTTGAAGCTATTAAGAACCCGAGTAGCTTAGTGGTAGCATCTCAGACTGTGAGCCTGGGTGACTCGAGTCAGTTAGTCAGTCGCGTCCTAAAACCTGATAAGTATGCACATCGGCTCAAGCTCCCACACGTTATTAGCACAGCAAAATGAAATGGTCAGCGCGAATCCCCGAATAGCGGAGGTATTAACGGTATTAGCGGTAATACAAATGATTAGGCGTTGAAGACGATCAATAAAATATGAACTGGTGAAATAAAAAATATGAGGAATTCGGAAGCTTAGAATTCGAGGGAAAACATTGGATGGATGCACCTGCTCCTTCGCGAATAATTTTAAGCCATGTCACTCAAAGTCTTTAACCACTAGTTACGATAACCACACAAAACCCAGCCTGGTTGCTTACCTGTCAACATGGCTCTGTCCGATTGTCAATGACTTCATAGGCTGGTGGTGTTTTGGTTTGACGCACCAGCCTTTCTCCCTGCCTACTCTTAAACTATACAACACTCGCCAAGGTAGGCGGGGGTCGGGACATGTGTTACGTATTCACGACCACCTCAGTTGGAGATTTACTACCCTATCAATCTATTGGTCATCTTTACCGAGTACCCTAACCCATGCACTCCTTACTCGGTGATCCCAAAATACATAAACAACTCTCCAAAGACACCTATGGTCGAATACTAGTAACCTACAAATATCCTCTATTATTAATGGCCGTGTTTCATATTTATAAAGTAGAACGGAGCAAACTATTGCGCAGTAAACTTGTCCTTTGATTGGTAGATGAATATTTTTCCCGATCGTTGCTGCTACCTTGACGTGGTGGTCGGGCTTGCCTATCGTGATGAAGCAATCGAGCTATACTGGCTGGAACAATCGTTCCTCGAGGTCCTACCATGCCAGACAGGTCGGTTGAAGAGCGGTGAGACTAAGAGCAGCAAACCCAAGGTCCGAAGGCGAAGTCGTACTGCTGACTGTACAGAGGTGTGACGGCAGTAAGGTGTTTCCTTCAGACAACCAGCATGACAGCGATGCTGCCTTCCCACAAGGAGGGGTGGGGTTAGAAAAGGTCGACCCTAAAAACGCACACCTCGCCTTATCCCACGGATATCCGTCTCCGGCGGTAAGGTTTTTTTGAAGAACGGAGCTAACACAAAAACTACCCACAAATAGGTCGTGTGTGACCGACCTCAAGCAGTTGTCCCTTGGGCACTGCGGTCACGCTCTCAGGTCATTAAGACCACTTCTAACCCAATTTCCTTTTCAGGTACCTCTAGAAGAATCCTTCCACGGTGTGGGCGACCGGGAAGTGATAACTGCCCTCATACCTCTAACAACACTCAAGACCACTGTATTCATAATCAATCTCCTTCTTCACTTCCTACTATTCCTTCTACCTTGACTTTCAACACTAAACTTCCTCTCTCGGTTTCCTCCTCAAGTGTCACCATGGCCAACGATTCTAGTGCGCGAAACGCTGTCCCAGGTCTACTAAAACCTCGCTCCAAACTACACATTGGAGCCTTCAACGTACGTACCCTATGCCAAATCGGTCAACAGGCCTCCTTAGCTAGAACTCTAGAATCTCGTACCATTGATGTATGCTGTGTCTCCGAAACACGCATACAGGATCCCAGTGTGGTCATTCACTTGACCTCACCTCGCCAAAATGGACAGCCGACGAAATACACCCTCCGTGTATCTGGCGACCCGTTGGCTAGTTCTCGCGGACTTGCAGGTGTAGGCATAGCACTAAGTACAAGGGCAGAACAGGCACTACTAGAATGGATCCCCGTTAACAGTCGCCTGTGTGCTGTCCGGTTAAATGGCTCCGTAAGAACTCGGAAGGATAGGGACACACGTCGTTGCCTTTTCGTCGTTTCTGCCTACGCTCCCACTGACTGCAGCCATGATGAAGTAAAAGATGACTTTTACAGAAAACTCTCTGAGCTTCTTCAGAAAGCTAAGCGCTCAGACATAGTAGTCGTAGCGGGTGACTTTAATGCCCAGGTAGGCAGCTTAAATCAAACAGAAAGACATTTAGGTGGGTGTTTTAGTATTCCGGCTCAACAAACAGATAATGGTGATCGTCTGTTGCAACTATGCTCAGACAATCGTTTATTTTTAGCAAGCACTAATTTTAAACATAAGGAGAGACATCGTCTAACATGGCGACCTCCTGTACCAAACCAACGATGGACTCAAATAGACCATATTGTCATCAGTCATCGTTGGAGAGGCTCAATAGAAGATTGTCGCTCGTATTGGAATACTTGTTTAGACTCTGATCACGCTTTAATACGAGCGCGCATTTGTCTGCGCCTCAATGGACGCAGGAAAATTACACTAAGAAGACCCATTAGGATTGAACTGGAAGACGAGAAAGCCAAATGCGAATTCCAGAAACAACTGAGTTCACATCTAGGCAGTTCTGTAAACGAGACTGACCCAGATGCTGCTTGGAAAGACATACGAACAGCTGTGGAAACAGCAGTAACATCTATTAGTCATTTAAACCATAGGGCTCCAAAAAACCAGTGGATTTCCTCTAAGTCTATTTCACTGATGGATTCGCGTAAACTCATCCCATCAGGCTCTGAACACGACGAAGAGCGTAAACAAATTAGATCTAGGTTAACTAAAAGTCTAAGGAACGATCGTGAGCAGTGGTGGGCAACGAAAGCAAAAGAGATGGAAAAGGCAGCGGCTGTAGGCAACACCAGGCAACTATTCAGACTAATAAAAGAAACCGGAATTAAGAAGTCAAGTGTAAGTGAGACAATCTCGGAAAAAGACGGAACCCTTATCTGCTCTCAACCTAAACGTTTAGAACGATGGGCGGAACACTTTAAGGAGCAGTTTAGCTGGCCTTCAGCTACTGCACAACTACCCACTATTCCTAGAAAACCTGAATGGAACATTGAGGTAGGCCCCCCGACCCTACTTGAAGTTCAAAAGGCTATAGGTAATCAGAAACGAGGAAAAGCAGCTGGTCCTGATGGATTGGCTCCAGAGGTCTTTAAATATGGTGGTCCAATTTTAGCGATTAGGTTGACTAATATTCTGGCTAAAATCTGGGAGACGGATGTAATCCCATCCGACTGGTCACAATCACTGATTGTCCCAATATATAAAAAGGGGTCAAAATCATCCTGCGATAACCATAGAGGGATTAGTCTGACTAACATAGCATCTAAAATACTAGCCTCAATAATTATCGGGCGCCTAACTAAGACTCGTGAACTGCAAACACGAGAAAATCAGGCTGGCTTCAGACCTGGTCGTGGCTGTATCGACCACATATTCACCATTCGTCAAGTTTTAGAGCACAGACACGCTTATCGGCGTCCGACAATGATAGTTTTTCTTGACTTGAAAGCAGCATTTGACTCTGTAGACCGAGAGGTTCTGTGGCAGTGTCTGTCATTGAAAGGTGTACCTGAGAAGTACATAAACCTTGTGAAGGCTCTTTACTCGAACACTATTAGTCGAGTAAGAGCTTATGGCGAACTGTCATATGATTTTACAACCTCAAGTGGTGTCCGTTAAGGCTGTCCACTATCCCCGTTTTTGTTTAACTTCATTATAGACCTGTTGCTGCAAATAACACTCTCTTCGACTGAATCTACAGGAATTGATCTCCTACCAGGGGGACCACTAAGCGACTTAGAATACGCAGATGACATAGTCCTGTTTGGTGAAGACGCTGGCAAAATGCAGAGTCTTCTGTTGGAACTCAGTAATAATGCCAGGATGTTTGGGATGCGTTTCTCCCCATCCAAATGTAAATTGTTACTCCAGGACTGGCCTGCGTCAACACCCGAACTAAGGATAGGGAGTGAAGTAGTCGAACGCGTCGACAACTTCACTTATCTTGGAAGTCTGATCAGCCCTAATGGGTTGGTGTCTGACGAAATCTCTGCACGGATTCAAAAAGCTCGTTTGGCTTTTGCCAACTTACGTCACCTATGGCGTAGACGAGATATCCGTCTATCAATTAAGGGACGAGTATACTGCGCATCAGTTCGTTCTGTCCTACTTTACGGCTGTGAAACATGGCCATTAAGAGTAGAAGATACTCGTAGGTTACTAGTATTTGGCCACAGATGCCTTAGAAATATTGCTCGCATCTGCTGGGATCATCGGGTAAGTAATAGTGAGGTTAGACGCAGGGTATTAGGGAACGATGGTAAATCAGTTGATGAGGTGATGAATCTTCATCGACTGAGATGGTTAGGCCATGTGTTACGTATGCCTGAACACCGATTACCACGACGCGCTATGATGACTAGTATTGGGGACGGTTGGAAGAGAGTTAGGGGCGGCCAAACCAAAACATGGCATCAGTGTTTGAAGTCACTAACTTCTAGCCTGAGCCATGTTGGCAGATGCAGACTACCTGGTTGGGGTCCACGTGACTATCGTAACCAATGGTTGGAGACTCTAGGTGACATGGCTCAGAATCGATCACAATGGCGTAGGTGTATACACTCTTTATCTTCCCTTAAACCTTGAGACTAAAATTGCTTCATATCTCTCTTCCTTCCTGTACTATATCCTTATATACAACCTATAATTTATATACTACTACCAACACCGAATTAACTACTATGAATCCGGTGTTGATCTTGTTGTGCTAACGAGGTATGGCAACTTGGACCGATGCATATATGTGCCTGGTCCTACGTTGTAGCTGACTGACTGAGATGAATATTTCGCCTACTCCACAGGCGAGCATAAGCCAATCGAGCTTTCTGAATTCACGCTGAGACTGTCAGATGTCAGCCCATCAGGACTGATGAAGCGGTGATACGCTCAACTGCTCCACTCCCTGTCTTTAATTTAGGCGTTGATGCAGGCTAGTCCTCAAACATTTTGTATTCAGAAGGAGAGAATCGGAACCCAAACATGCTTTCATCGTTGCTTAAGGTGTTCAGCAGGCTACATATTATCAGCGTCTTCACCAAACAGAACTATATTATTTGCGTATTTGAGCCATAATCCCATAGTAATCATCACTTCCTTAAGATTCCAGTAACGTCTTACTGATAAGTGTCAATTAGTATGAAACAGGTTTCGAGTTTCTTCCTGACTACCTCTAGCCGCCTAACATTTCAGCATAGTCCACATGATGTCCAGTTACCCAAACAAGTAGCCACATTGTGAAATGGTCGATAAATTCAATCAGGACTAGATGACTAGACAAACATGACATAGTATATATATATATATATATATATATATATATATATATATATATATATATATAGTAGGGTGTCGAGTCGAGGACGGACTATGATCACCACTACAATTCGATTACGCGCCCAGAAACGGCTTGGTTCCTTTGATAGCTCGCCAACCAGAAGGCTTTAATATGTCCAGATAAAGTATATTTATTGGCGATCTCGTGGTATCGAAAGAATACCGAGACGTGCCATTGAGTACAGGCGAAATGGGCAGAGCGTAAGAAAGTTCGAACCGAACAAGGCGGATAGCGGAACAAGAAGTGAGTTTGATACAGTTAAACAAGTACAGTAAAACAATCACTGGTACAATTAGTTACAATAATAATAATTGTTTCTATTATTTCAATCGTGTTCTTATCGAGACAAGCCGGTCACTACATATATATATATATCACTTAGTATTTTTGATTTGTCTCAGACTTTATTCAGACACTCATAAAAATTAAACAAGATTCCAGGAATTCGTATGTCGGTACGATATCTGTTTGCCTATCAAGAGAAGAGTTTACACTGATTGATTGAGCTGTTTTTAATGTAATTTATCTAATTTATTGAAACAAGAAATTGTTGAGCTAAACCACGCTTCAAAATTGTCTTCTGAGATTATCTGTCATTAAGAGGCTCATTAGGATTTTAAAAACTTTGTACAAAACCACTTCAGTGTTTCAAACCAAGGATGAGTTTATCACTCATTGTGCTATTTTTCTTCAAGATACCCGTCAATAATATTCTAGTGATGGAGTGACATTGTATATTTTATTACTTGAAGAAAGTTCCTCCACACTCGTAGTGGAAATTCGTTTTGGAACATAGTTAATTGACGTTGCATAATGGGACCACAGAGTATTACTGTAGACGTGAAGCATAACTTACCAGGCAGAAGTAGTCAAGCGATTAATAATTCTATAAACTCAATGAATAAGGCAATTAAAACATTTTATACATGTTCAGCCATCTATCTCGATGTTGTATGCTAGTTACCGTAAGTTGGATGATAGTCCAACCAAGAAACAGCATAATATACTTGAAGTCAGTAATATGTAACGTAGATACTGGCGTGTGTGCACATCGGTTCAAATCGCCACACCCCATTAGCACAGGAAGGTGAAGTTGTTGGTGTAAGTCCCGGAATAGTGGAAGCAGTAGCAATATTAGTGGTAACAAACAAGGTCAGGGGTCAAAAATATAGGTTGGTGAATTAGGAAATTTAAACTTCTTAGTTGTAGCCCATTCATTAATTTTAACCGGTAGTTGGAAAATTTAAGTCACGTGATATGCAATTGTATTCATTCTTTCCCTTCCTCCTAAGTATTGGGCTTAGTGACATTTCATCTTTTAATATATTTTTTCTGGATTATATTTTCTGTTTAATCAAATATACTAACTTTGGTCTTATTATTGCGATTCCTTTGCTTTCCACCTTTTTAATTCCCCATACTGATGTGAGCTGGGTTGGTTTACGCCAGTACGTATGTCTTAGGCCATGTGTGGTCTATGATATTATTATCATTATGTAATCTGTAATATTTTACATTGTGCTACTTGTGATTTCATGATCGAGTGTGTAACTTGTTTATTTGTACATGCACAAACTTAAAACTGATTTGGTTTAGGGATTTAAAGTATGAACATCTTTCTGACGTGGAAGATTTACGCACACTTATGGAGAATTCGGTTCAATGTACAATAAGTTTACTATGTCAACAAAACGAGAAAAATAAGCTCGATGAAGAAATTCAACCGAAAGCTAACGAATCATTATTAAATAATGATTTTTATAATATAACACTTCAATGGACGCATAAACAAAATCAATATGATATTTCATCTCTTCATCCGTCTACAGTTCTATTATCACATATACTTCCGTTTGCTTGTATTTCTTCATGTGTCCCATCGAAAGAAGTCTGTTGTACATATCAAGTACCTTCACTACAATCATCAGAACCGGATGATCCTTTCGATGATATGTATATATCTTTGACAGCACGTGAACGTCGTAAACGTGGTTTGCCCAATGAACATCAATCAACTATTCTGCCTAATAATGAACAACTGGAAACAGAAATAGATGTTACGGAACAGGTAAAAAAATGTTGTTTTATATCAATTCAATTTACATTTGAAGCAGACAAATAAAAATGTGAGATCTTGTATAAAATTACATCAAATTTAGTTATTTCATACTTCAGAATGATAGTATAGAAAGACGGAATCCACATAAGTGAAAAGATGATAAACATACCACGATGAACGTAGTGGTGTAGTGGTATAATGACTAAAGTACTTGTCTTTCAACCAGTAGGTTGTAAGTTAAAGTCTAGCTGCATCTACTTTAGTATGAGCAATCAAATAGTGTCATTAACCGACATACAGAGTGGTTCAAAGTCAACAATATCAATCTATATATAATAAATAAGTTAAATTAGAAGAGAGAAAATCAAAGATAAAACATCAATATAATTTCTAACGTGTAAAACGTGGTTTTATTTCCGTTATTGCGATAGATTTTTTCTTCTATGTAATTTTGGATATCCAAACACCAATTTATTATTTGATCAGAACAACTTCATCCATTAAGTTTAAACCATTCTGTACGTTTCAAAAGATGCCATTATCGTACTAAAAAGTCCTGTAATCTACAAACTAATCTCATCTCTTCAGTATTATCAGTATGGTGGTAATTATAAATAAAGAGAAATATAACACGAAAATAAACCTGGTACGTAATCCTCAGGATTCAAGAAAATTATAATAAACAGTTTAAATAAGGGGTTGATTTCGTAATTATATCTTTATTGTAAATCCATGGAATCAGGAAGTAAACGACTAAAACTTATTTTTGCATAAAGCCATTTAATAACATCCTTCCATTAAACATCTAAATAAAAATGCAAACTCTCAACTATAGAAGGTTAATCTACAAATTTAGAAGTCAAGATTACTGTGTGGATCCTGTAGTCATAACTGCCAAGAATTCAATAAGTTGAATGTGGTTTGGATCCATAATTGTGTGGACCATTGAACCTTAGTTCCTGACCTGACATCAGTTACTGATGAATTTTATTCAAACTAACTTTTCCTATTGAAATTATTGACTTTCAAGTAGTTCTACTGATTGATGTAAGTTTCACATAATTTTTCTTACAAAGTTAATCAGTGGAGCTTGTATTTAATAGTTGTTTAAGCATTTTTCACCGTATTTTCTCTATAGGTGGCTCCAGTAAGCAACCCTCTTCCACAAAAACCTAACTCCTTCGAATCTCTTCCAGAGGCAGTTTGGTGGAGTATCAATCAGTGTGCAAACTTAGTTGGTTCTCAGGTAGGACCAGAAGTTACTGTTCAAGCCTCTGGTCTTGCACCCGGAAAGCCTTCGCAAAGTTCAAACTCCGTAAGTGACGAACTACGTCGACGTTTGTTGGGATGTATTATCCTCACTGGTGGAGGGGTAGCTGGTGTTAATAATCAAATAATGGAAAGATGGTTGACTGAGCAGCTAATCGCAATAGCACGGGAGAAGCAAGCAGCAACAACCGTATCAAGCCACATACCAACAGTTGAAATCATTCATCACTCTGAGCCTGGAGACCTCTCATGGTCTGGTGCTAGGTTGCTTCTAACTTCTGACTTGATAAATGACTTGTGGATTACACCAGCCGAATGGAACAAATTTGGTTCGAGAGCTCTCCGTGAAAAAGCACCCTTCCCTTGGTGATTTAAACTATAAATTGTAGATTTATGTACGCACCTGTTACCAAATGCATTTATTCCAGTTATTTCTAGTTTGTTCTTTGCTTGCCTGTCGAAAAGAAATTAAAACTTGCCCAATGAAGTTACGAGTATTAACGTTCATCTTCGTTTATATAAAAAGCCAATTCTCATTCTTATGTGATATCGGTCTGTATACTGCCTAATATCCATATAACATAAGGAAATACAAATTATTCCAATAAGCTATTAAGATTAATAGCAGTAGTACTGGTAGTCTGCCAGAACGCAGTTCCTGTGTTCAAGAAGAAATCCATTAGTCGTGTAGTCATCTTTGAGGGTTTGGTTGGATCTTCAAAAGAAAATCGTCCCTGGGAATTTTGTAGTCGCCTGTCATCGAGCCCATTCGTTTACAAATATTGATTGCAGTCCAAGGAACACCCGGATAATACGAGTTACCGTTCTGTTTGTACTTACTGCAAATGTAGGGAGTAGATAACTCGACTTTTCCCCCTATATGGTTCTTAAGAAGTTGGTAACTGGCAACTCTAAAAAACCAATAAGTAGTGTTCATAAAAGACTGTATTTTAGAGTAGATAACTGGCTTATGTGGCGTCCGATCATCACTCACGTGATGAAGTCACTAACTAGACATTGGTAAGGTTTCAACCAAAGAACCTATCAGAGAAACCCAGGAGACTGACTCTCATACGCTATAACTTAGTTATTCTCTAATATTGCTTTCACCTTGTGTATTGAATACGCGCTTCAGAAATAAGGCACCTGTCGACAAAATACCGGAGTGTTCAGTCGCACAGACACGGAAAGCTGGCATGAATCAGCAAGCTCGTTCGCAGACAACGCACTCGTGATTAAATCAATGTGGAGAAAAACAGTTTACTCGACGCAGGTTGTGGTTGAGAACATCCAAGGATATGTTTGATGACCACTACTTTAATGGCCCGGTATCTGACTCCAAGTAGATTGATGATCGTCATCGAAATACACATGTCGGCTATCCTCGTATATAATCATCGACTTAAACCACATCAGTGAATAACGGAAGTAAGCCAAATACGAGAATGGATTTCGAATACACATATTCTTTACACTCATTGGTCTGGACAGGCAATCAGAGGAGAGCGAAGCGAAATGACACACGGTGGAGGCGTGTGAACCAACTCCATTTAGTCAAGCGTTAATCAATATTTATAGTCAGACAAAAATAAGTTACGGACATATGATGAATGGGATAAGAAGTGTACACACATAAAAACAGTCAAGGTTGATAAGTGAAAAATTAAAAAGGTCAAAAATGTGACTTGAGAAGGATGAATAAATTGACCTGTCCAGAAGCTAGAATAAGGTATGTGGACGTAACATATCGACCAACACTACACCGAGGACTTGCAAAACAACTGAATAACATTTGGAACAAAAACGACTATTGACAGGATGGCAACTCGCTTATTATAAGCAAGTGAAGGCGGATTTACAAGACTATGTGGTTTCATTTATGGCTTTCTCTGATATAAATGACGTGGTTACAATCTACAGGTTAAAATGAGTACCGACGCTGATCAAATTCATGGAAATTGAGACTAAATATAAAATACAAATAACAGGCACGTATATGCATCGGTTCAAGTTGCCATACCCCATTAGCACGACAAGGTGAACACCAAAATTCATAAAAGCAGTCACTTCAATAGTATAAATCTACAACTGCAATCAACACAAGCTAACTTCGTATTATGCCAAGTGCTATGTCGTAACTGATAGGACTAGTCACCACTATGTTATGAATGTTGGTTATAGCTTAAATACTTAAAATGTGTCGACCAGTATAGTTAAAACATTATGTAAGTGGTGTGGGTATTGGTAAGCCATAACCAACAGCGATTATGTAAGGACCTAGTGCTTAAAAGTTTATTTCCAAGAGGAATAAGACAGATTTAAGCTCAACCGCATGTGCGTAAGGTAATATTTCTACCCACGTAGTCAAACTTTATTCCTAACCACTCATGTTCCAAAACAGCCAGGCTCGAGAAAAATTAGCATTCTCAAAGTGATTACCTCACTAAAGAATTATATTTCACTTGTCTGGAGTCTTGTGTCAGTTACGTGCTTGATGATTTTTCGTAAAGACTTTGCTCTGTATTAAATAAAGACCTCTTAAAACAGATAACTTTTAGTCTTCCCAATGTATATTTGCCTCACAAGTGCATGACAATTCGATCTATTTGTGTAACCACCGGAATGGGGATTTTTACTTTAAGAATGAGAACGTTATACTTTAACAGTCACTCACTCAATTTTCTAACTTTGAATTGACGACTACACATATACAACACTGATTCGATATTGGTACACAATTTACGATATGGACAGACTCGCATGACCAATCAGTCAGTCAGCCACCCGCATGATGAGCATGAAATGTACACAGTCCGTCGAGCAACATATTTTAAGAAATCTAACATGATGAATTATATTATATATATTAAAGTTACATAAAAGCTGCAGAAAAAAAAGAATATTCATATTATGTATAATATGGAGAAGGACAAGTCACACAAGTATAAATAATAATACATATGACTATTAAGCACATGCGCATAAAAACAAGTTAAAGAAATGCAAACTAATGTGAATATATCTAAATAAAAAACAAACTAATTTACATAAAAAATAAAACAATTATTATATAAAACGGTCCATCCCGATTGGATGACCATAAGAGGGAGATAAAATAGGACATTTGCAAGTAAAACGAATAATGAACACCAGTAGTACCCATCACAATAAATGCCATACAACATTTCTGAGATCATAGAAAACGCATTACGATGCGACCGATGAATTCCCATTCGTATTTTCCTTTACATCATCTTCAGCTTTTTCTTCTGGTTGGTCGGAACTGTTTCCATTCTCAGACGTTCCGTTGGTTACCTTTTGACTGGACATTTTGTTTGCCAACTCAGTAATAATATCACAAAATCGCGTACAATGTTGTTCAGGTATGGTGACTGAGGAGCGAATGTTAGCACGAACCTCTGATATACGCAGAAATACACCAAATCTATTAGAACCAACATCGAAATAAAATGTCTTGTTGCCCACGAAGAGTACTTTAGATTCAGGTAAGTCTGAAAATATATCTGTAAGGAAAAATGCAGTTTATGATATTAAATTTCTTGAATTCATATTGCTTAAATGATGTAAATATGAATAAATACTAATCCTCGTAGATATTTAGCATTAATAAAACAAGAAATGTACTGTTATCTCTAACAGTGAAAGTGGTATATGAGAATTGTCTTTTAAAAGATTCAATAAGAAACTGCCATTCACACTACTAAGTAGTCTGGAAACGAGCCTCATAATTAGCAGGAATGTGGTGTGCGATAACGAACACGCTAGATAGACAACCATTACAAACATAGCAGATAAACCTGAACTGATAACAACTACTTTACTTAAATGAAACCCTATGTCAACAAAAATGGCGCGGATACCATTTAGTCCAGCAACGAAAAGTTATTGAAATAAAATGAGCCGTAACCGATGTGCGAGGATTAGCGACACTAAATGGTTGTCTAGCTAATAAAAGATTGTCGAAATTCAAGTCGCCGAACTGTTCACTTTACACAAAAAATGTTTGGTATATTAGCTGATTACTTCCAGTGCAATAAAGTTTAGAATTGTCTACATTTTTAAAGTCATTGAGGTTGAGTTAAAACAAACAACTCTGTTTTTCTCCAGGTTATGGGATTATCGCTACTGAATTTAAGACATCGAATTTCTTGGTGTGATTCTATATCCTTTAAACCTGCAGAAATCGCATTTTATTACAAAAACAAAAAGTTTACTGAGCCAGAAGTGAGTATACTTGTAACAGGTGGTAATGAAGACTGCTGGATCGCAATTTCTTCAAATAATCCAGTCAGTTATGTGCAACGTACAACCCGACGTGTGTACGTGGGTTCAAGGTACCATATCCCATTAGCACAGAGACGAAATTGTCAGGCCAAATCACAGTAGTACATGTATAGTGGATGTTACTCACAGGATTGTTTGTTAGTGTGTAGCGGAACAAGGCATCAAAGTTGCAGCAATTTTCAAACGGAATGAAGAGTTTCAGTGGGCCGAAGGCACGGCGTTGGCATAACACGTGAAGACCAGACGAGAAGACGGTTCGGACTGCAGAACACACCGAAAGATGCAAATGGAAGATTAAAGGATATGTATATGTAAATACTTTGTAGCTTCTCACAATAAACACACATCCCGCATGCCTATTATTTTGTTTTACGGAGACAGTGACAGTATTAGTGGTAATAAGATTAGGCATCGAGGATACGATTTCAGAAAATATGGATTAGTGGAATAAAATTCGTAAGGTAATTTAGAGACTTAGGATCTAACGGAAGATAGCGGGCGAATACACCCATGCTGTTGAGAACGACTTTGAGCTATGTCGTCCAGTCTCTAAACATTGGTAACTATAATCACGCGGACCTCAATAAGATGGTCTGAACTTATCCATACAGCTTAGTCCAATAGTCAGTGTCTTCATCGACTGATACTAGATAATACAACTCTTGTGCAGTCGTAGACATGTTGTTTATTATAAAAACACTAATATGAGAACATGAAAAAATGACAAAATGATAGTGATTGAAAGCACTTTATAAGTGATAGGATCTTCGGAAATCAGCACATTAAACATACGTAACGTATGACAAAAAACTTCTGTATAAAAACCAGGTTTTAGAAAAACCTTACCATTCTCCATATCTCCTGAATAGCCTTGTATAAGATCAGTCAATGCATTGCGCAATTCGATCATACCCTGAGCTGGGATTGCAATTTGGACACGAACGCCCATGGAAAGCATAGCAAGACGCAGGAAACGACCACGTTCATTTTCTTTGAGATCAAGATAATAGCGCCTGCTATCACGAACAATAATGTCAGACGCGATGCGCCCATCTTGTGCGAGTGACTCGCGATTGTGAGATGGAAGTTGGCTATATGTGTCACTAAGTTTGTTAATTTTTTCCTTCATTTCCAGAGCAACAGGCATTGACATCAAGATGCGTGATTTCTGTCCTCCATTGCCGACTTCAGTTATTTTCACGAAGCGACCTCTCTTATTTTGCTTGATATCTAAGTAGAATCGTTTATTTTGTATACGAAGAGCTTTGGAGGCCAACTCTTGTTCTTCTTGCTGCCCATCTGATATGTTACGTTGACTTGGTAATTGCAACTCACCTTTAAAACTTTTCACAGCAACAGTTTCTGGCATTGCACAAACTGGAACCTTCTCTAAGATACCGAACTACAACCAGCTCCTAACCAACCTCTAAATTAAAATAAAGTGTTTATAATGGATGCTGAAAAGCTAATAAAGACGGGGGCATTTTAAACCAACTAGTCTTAATCAGTATAAACAGGTAGAAAAAGACAAATGTAGGCCACTTTGGTGGTCACCTTGACTTTGATATTGACGATTTGATTAATCACAACGCTTATCACCATTAAATGTCTTCCTCAGGCAGGGAACAATACATAGGTAAGGTTTAGGCTTGTTCCCCAAAATCGGATTAGAACACGCAAATGAATAGAATGCTGGTTACTCAGTTCTGCACTTGCTTGAGTAGCGTTGCTGCTACATTAACGTGGTGGTCGGGCTTGTCTATCGTGATGAACCAATCGTTCCCCAAGGTCCTACCATGCCAGACAGGTCGGTAGAAGAGCGGTAAGACTAAGAGCAGCAAACCCAAGGCCCGAAGGCGGAGTCGTACTGCTAACTGTACAGAGGTATGACAGCAGTAAGGTGTTTCCTTCAGATAACCAGCATAACATCTATGCTGCCTTTCCACAAGGAGGGGTGGGGTTAGAAAAGGTCGACCCTAAAAACGCACACCTCGCCTTATCCCACGGATATCCGTCTCCGGCGGTAAGGTCCCAACAAGTACGGAGCTAACACAATAATTACCCACAAAAAGGTCGTGTGTGACCGACCTAAAGCAGTTGTCCCTTGGGCACTGCGGTCACGTTCTCAGGTCATTAAAACCACTTCTAACCCAATTTCCTTTTCAGGTACCTCTAGAAGAACCCTTCCACGGTGTGGGCAACCGGGAAGTGATAACTGCCCTCATACCTCTGACAGCACTCAAGAGATAGGTAGCGTGCTATTATTAGGCAAGTGAAAGTCGGCAATATTTTATTCTTAAAATATTTGAGATCACTGAAAGTACTTATTATACAATATATAAATTTTAGATGGTGCTTA
Organism: Schistosoma mansoni; assembly: GCF_000237925.1. Lineage (NCBI taxonomy): Eukaryota > Metazoa > Platyhelminthes > Trematoda > Strigeidida > Schistosomatidae > Schistosoma > Schistosoma mansoni. The sequence goes on from NW_017386071.1 coordinate 257,223, forward strand.
GGCTAAATTACGTGAAATACCTGCTTCTAAGGCAGATCGTTTGCTAAAGTGTTTATTGAAATTCGCTGGGTAGTCAAGTTTTCGGTGAAGGTAAACAATGTTTTCTCTTTCTTACTGTCGCTCTAAAAAGGAAGACGGCAAAGCATTGCATTATAGATGATATTAGTCTTTGTTGAAAACCTTGATCCCAATTTATAAACCCAACTCAAAACTCCAGTTTAACTATTAATACCTAACCCAAACCTTTTTAGATTATAAATGTCAGCAACGAAAACTCTATGAGGTGATAACTCTAGCAACACCAGCCTGGCTACTAGTATGTATGCATATACGTAAACTTTTCCTTTTTTTGCTAGAAGGAATAATTTGACTCATGAGAATTAATTATTACGAGCAAAGCTGTAATTTCATTACTTTGTACTGCTAATTGTTTTATGACTAGGCAGCGTTTTCTGATTGACTGATAGGTAGCCCAAGGTGGTCAGTATATTATACTATTGCCGCATATATAACAAGGCTTATTTGTCACATTAACCTGAATCCAACCACAACTAAAATGTGTGCATTATAGGTAATTACATTTAAATGCCGACCCATACGGTGATCACAGACCCATCAGTCTAAATAATCAGTAATTTGATAGTATCAGAGTATCCACCTAGGAGAATCGGAAAACCCTGATCCCAAACCAATGGTGATCAAGGGTTCAGGATCCTGAGGGTAAAAATGACACACGAGTCTATTTCTGACCACCGACTACCGTGGGACCGCACTGCTGACGTCGCTTTAGTGTTGTGGATTAGGTCTCTCCGTCAAAGGTTTTAGGACTGGGCGCCAGGACAGTATTCCCACTCACGCGAAAATCCAATCTGTGACGCGTATATATTTTCATACCCCTTTGTGTTCATGTTGGCGTTTAAATAAATATGGTAGTACCACATTAGTTGGGTTCTTATGATATACCACAGTAACTAAATCATATCAACTCAGAATGTCACTCGGAAACAACACACACCAAATAGTTATACCACAAATTCACCAGTTCTATTCTTAATAATTGAAAAAAACTTTTTAAGACGGCTAGGTGTTGTCCTACTATGGATTTGGCTCATACAAACCTGTTTCCGTAAAATATTTACGCGTGATGCATATATAACTGACCAGAATGATTCAGCAACATATAGAAGACTCAGCCAATTTAATATCAAAGAAGCTAGAAGTAGGACAGACACCAATCAAGATATTGGATGTGCGGAGATGAGCCAGACTATATAACTCAAAATACTAATCAATATGATCGCAAACTCCATGAATACATAGAGGACATATATCAGAAATTGCTGTGCTTCTGCAACTGTCAAGTAAATGGCCTAGAGATGGCACTTAACACTTTGGAAGCAAGGCCTAAATGCTGTCTGTCCCACTTTAGTTAGAAATCTCAGTAGGATCAGAGGACTCCAACAGAGAAATGAGGCCCAAAAGCCAAGGACTCGAACCCAAATTTGGTAACTGGATTGAGTAGAAACTACATGGGTACATTTCCCCAAGCTTCTGTAAACATCAGATGATATCCAAGTAAAAGCTTTCCCTATACGTCTAGTGGAACTTAAAATCAAGCCACACATGGTCAGACCATTTGCACGCTTTCAAGTGGCATTTTTTCAAAGCAACCTGAATCAACTCGTTGACCGTAAACCATATTACAAAGCAACTGAGACGAGTGATGACCTACTTAGGTCTGAGAGATATGGTAAGCTATATTTTCCCTTTGCCCTTCGATGTTGAACACTTTAAATCTACAACATTCCTTGTATATACAACATGCCTGTATCCTAGATCATTCGTATGAACTAATGTACACCAAATGACTTATTTGAGTCAGGCATCGAATTTCACAAAGGAAACCTATACATCAATCTTACGCCAAAATAGTTCATTACATACGGAGCCGTATTATTCACTACTTTTTGAGCGCTTACACAAAGTGATTTAAGTAATACTCACTGATACGCACCTACGGGACAAATTAGGCAGTCGACAGCCTAGGCGCCTTGAGTAATCCCCGTGTATTTAAACAAAGACGTTTGATTAAAACTACCGTTAAGGAAAAATTGAAAAGTTTGAACGTGACCTACAAACTGTTACCTTTTCCGAATGATGGGGATTTTTCCATGCCTAATCTCAGATGTGATGTACTTGTCCATTTGTATTCATAGTTGTTAATCACCTATAAACTAAGAATGACTCCTTACCTGATAAGTAGTGAATTTCATGTTTTTTGATGAATAATATCACTTCCGTTCATTACGGATTTTGCTCTTGTATGTTCATTCGAACTTTTGGCTACGATGTGGGGACTTTGCTCACTTTATTCTCACATTTGTTTGAAAGAAGGTAGTTCAACAAACGCTATCAGAGAACTATTTCCTTTT
>NW_017386071.1:259854-262734 GCF_000237925.1 Schistosoma mansoni
CAGGCGGCAAACGGAAAGCCGATCGCTACTTACGGTAAAAGGTACGTCTACCTTAACGTGGGTTTACGCAAACCCATACACTGGATTTTCGTTGTTGCAGACGTCTCTATGCCAATCATTGGTATAGACCTGTTACAACACCACAATCTACTCATCGACACACGCGCACGAAGGTTAATAGACGGAAACACTAAGTTATCCGTTTGCGTAACTCCTTGTTCTGGTTGCAGGTTATCCCCAGTCACGATTAAGCACACCATAGACCCCTTGTACCAAGCAGTACTCGACAAATACCCCGGGATATGCCAATCGCAATCGAAATTACCTTGTGTAACCAGCAATGTTACACATCACATCTCGACTACAGGACCACCTGTATTTTCGAAAGCCCGAAGACTCGCTCCCGAGAAGCTTAGGTTAGCTAAAAACGAATTCGACCACATGATGGACCTAGGGATAATTCGACCATCGAATAGTCCATGGGCATCCCCATTGCACATGGTCCCTAAAAAGGACAGCAATGATTGGCGGCCAACTGGTGATTATCGGCGTCTGAATGCTAAAACCATTCCCGATCGTTACCCGCTGCCTCATATTCACGATTTGACAGCTACCTTGAAAGGTACAACTGTCTTTTCGAAAATCGACTTGGTTAAAGCTTATAACCAAATCCCGATGGCACCTGACGACATTCCTAAAGCCGCCATTATCACTCCCTTCGGTCTTTACGAATTTCTACGAATGCCTTTTGGTTTAAGAAATGCGGCTCAAACCTTCCAAAGGTTTATAGACGACGTCTTCCGAGGTCTCAACTTCGTACATGCGTATGTTGATGACTGTCTAATAGCAAGTCCGGACAGAGAATCACATCTCAAGCATCTGGACATTGTTTTCGATCGACTCCAAAGGCATGGCATTACTGTCAACATTCAGAAATGCCAAATCGCAACTAACTCCTTAGACTTCTTAGGACACACTATTGATGCCCAAGGCATCCGACCCCTTAGGAGCAAAGTGGCGGCCATTCTGGATTACCCAGAACCGATCACGATCAAGCACTTACGAACTTTTAACGGACTTGTAAGTTTCTATAGACGGTTCATACCTAAATGCGCGTCCCTTATGAAACCGTTAACCGATCAGCTTCGTGGAAATGCGAAATCAATTAGTTTAGACGACATAGCCCGTAAAGCATTCTCCACAGTTGAGGAACACATCGCTAAAGCAACCCTGCTTGCTCATCAGGACACTCAAGCGCCCATTAGTATCGCAGTAGACGCATCCGACTCAGCAATCGGAGCAGTCTTACAACAATGGGTTAACAACTCATGGCAACCTCTAGAATTTTTCTCGAGACGGTTGTTAGACACGGAATCTAGGTACAGTACGTTCGGTAGAGAACTCCTAGCTATGTATTGTGCTGTACGGCATTTTCAACATTCCATCGAAGGAAGAGAATTCACGCTTTTCACCGATCACAAACCTCTTACCTTCTCTTTAAGTTCGTCCTCAGACAAGTACTCACCGCGAGAGTCTCGACAACTCGACTACATTTCGCAGTTTACTTCAGACATACAACATATTTCTGGAGCAAACAATGTAGTCGCAGACGCCTTGTCTCGAATTAGCTCCTTGAACAGTTTCCAAGGTATCGACCTTCTTAAACTCGCTCAGCTTCAAAAAGAAGACATTGATCTTCAGCATGAGTTATCCTCGACAACTCTTAAACTAAGTATTAGGCAGATGGGAACAGGTAAGGAAACCTTACTCTGTGACACATCTACAGGTAGGGATCGTCCAATTGTACCAAAACATTATCGCCGCAACGTCTTCAATACGTTGCACAATCTTTCTCATCCAGGTGCTCGTGCAACAATCGAACTTATAGCCGAACGCTTTTGTTGGCCTGGCATGAATAAAGACGTGAGGGAGTGGGCACGCTCCTGTGAAAGCTGTCAGAAATCTAAGGTCATAAGACATAACAAATGTCCCTTAGGCTCTTTCAAAACCCCTGACGCTCGTTTCGACCACGTCCATATAGATTTAGTAGGACCCTTACCCGACTCGAACGGATACTCATATCTCCTAACATGCGTAGACCGTTTCACTCGATGGCCAGAAGCAGTACCGATTAAGGACATTACTGCTGAAACCGTGGCCCGTGCTTTCGTCGAACGATGGGTAGCAAATTTCGGCTGCCCTTACACAATCACTACAGACCGCGGACGCCAATTCGAATCTGGACTTTTCCGTTGTCTGACCTCACTATTAGGAATCACGCGCTTCCGAACGACCGCCTACCACCCACAAGCAAACGGGTTGGTAGAACGTTTTCATCGACAACTAAAAGCTTCATTATCAGCTTCAAACGTTTCACAGTGGACAGACGCTCTTCCACTCGTCTTGCTAGGTATCCGCAATGCAGTGAAAGCTGACATTGGATACACGGCGTCTCAACTCGTTTACGGAACGACACTCCGACTCCCAGGAGAATTCGTGGATCCTTCAGTTTCTTCATTGAATATGGATCTAAACTCTTACACGAGTAGGCTTTCAAACGCTATGCGTTCAGTTAAACCTGCTCACACTCGACCTCAATCAACTGACGTTTTCGTTCAACCCGAATTACGACATAGTGCACACGTCTTCATTCGTCGAGACTCACATCGACGACCCCTCGAATCAGCATACGAAGGACCCTTCAAAGTTCTTCAACGCGAACCTAAGTACTATGTAGTCGATAAGAACGGTACGAACGATAGCATCAGTATCGATCGACTCAAAGCTGCGTACCTAGAAGGAAACCCTATTTACGTCGATTTTCCTTCGGTACAAGCAAACGACACAGCTACTACACTCGTAGTACCCTACACGACAACC
>NW_017386071.1:263157-327857 GCF_000237925.1 Schistosoma mansoni
TGATGAATAATATCACTTCCGTTCATTACGGATTTTGCTCTTGTATGTTCATTCGAACTTTTGGCTACGATGTGGGGACTTTGCTCACTTTATTCTCACATTTGTTTGAAAGAAGGTAGTTCAACAAACGCTATCAGAGAACTATTTCCTTTTTAACTCACAGTAGCTGTATACATCGCGAAAGAAGCAGTATTGTTGTTTACAGTTAAAACCAAAGACTTAGCATTTGTACGTAACTTTCGTGCCGGCTGGGTTCACTGTCGCTGTGATAGTGCAGTGCCTAGGCAATACTATGGGTTTATGTTAAGTCACCCCCTCCATACAGTTATGGCATGTATACCCATGGTGTAGAAAAAATACACTAAGGGAAGTAATAAAAGGGCAGCATAATACCTCGCTGAAAGCAATCACACCAATCTCCACTAGTATATCCGAATCGTCACATACGGGCTCAAATGAACATGGGACTATGGAAGCAACAACCCGAACACATACTCTAATGAAATAGTAGGTTGTTGCTAATACTCTAGAATCCGACAACCGTGAAGAACAATGGGTGAGGGCTGGCGAAGGAAATTCCAGTAGCATATGTTTCACAACTCTAAAAATGGAGAACAAAGACGTCAGTCAAAACTGTGTGATTTGACTTAATGCTCCGTTGTCTGAGAGTAGCTTACAAAAACGTTGAACAGCCCTAGATGAATAACAGTGGAACAAATACTGTATAAGTTTGGAGAAGATTATCATTCCGGTCAAGCTATACTGGTAAAACTAGAATATCCGTTGCATCATCAAAGGTAACCCCCTTAATAATGGTAACTTTAGATCCGGCACAAGCTACAGAGGAAATTTACTGACCTCCCAGAGACTTTCAGTCAGGTAATCCTTTAATGTTTGAGTTGTACACGAAAAACCGTGGCCCGTGAGAGGTGCTGCTAGACAACCACAAAACACCCAAGAGACAACTGGCATGGTGGTTCACACAGTGCCTGAGCTAGTAGGTCGTAGTCGAGACGAAACATGAACACGATTTCCAATAGTGGCGTTTACTGTATTGAACAAAAGCACAGGTGGGGACAGCTAATTATTATTTACTACAAAATTACAGGACATCTTCGTAAAATATGAAAACTATACATTAAATACTTCATTTGCAAGTCTTCCGTCATTTGTACTTCTGATTCTGTATGATTCTTCCAATTCGCAATTCCTTTATATTTCTCTTTCTGTTTTCTTCAAATCAAACTTTTTGGCCTTCTGCTTCCATGCATTCCACTTCTGACTAGGGTTGCATACTACTCATGACGAAAGACATACAAAGCATCTATGAACTGCAGAAACTAAGGCCTGGTATGGCATGGAAAATGACCTCGCCAACTACGTCTGTAAGGTAACGTCAAAAAAGCTCAATAAAACACGTCTTGGTGTCCATCGACTATAATCAACAACTCACGGTACAGAACACATGAACCACATTCCCCCTGATGGGACAGATTATACTCGTAAAAATCCTAGAGGTGATTTCTCACGAAACTGCCCAACACATCATTAAAATCAATCGGTTTAAAAGTCAGAGGACAAATGCTGCGATAGAGGAGCACTATGCAATGAGACAAACTGTCAAGTGCCTCTATAGCTACGTAAGATGACTAGGGGGGTAACTAATAATCAAGAAGATTGTAAACCAAAGAGCGAAAACACTCGGGTACACTGCCACTCTTTCTTTTTGAGACTTTTCTCATTTGTAATCCTATCTTAATCGAAGTGACGAGGGCCCCCTCAGTGGTTGGCTTTAAGACGTGTCTTGACAAACACGGACTCATATATGGATTACCATCTCCACCTTGGACTAGCATTTTCTCATGTGTGTCACAAGATTAACCACAGTCATCGTTACGACATATCAATAACTGCCCAATACTTCTCTTATTACCATATCGGCTCCCCCCTCATTCTTTCAATTTCGTCTAATTACAAGTTGTCAATTAGTTTATTATTCTTCAAACGATAGTCTTCTTTGAGACTTAGAACTAACAATTTATTATCTCCATATTACAATCAACCAACTTCCTGACTGGTATCGTGATAGCTGCTGGTATCACGAAACTCTACAGCCTAGAGATAAACGCACCCACTCTAATTACAATATATACACATTTAAAAATAAATGCCAAACTGACTAGAATTAGTGCAGTTGAGTAGCTAGACTACAGCCAATTGAAGATTGACGAATACTAGGAACCATACTGAAACAACAAGAAATTAATCGGTTTATATTAGCTCGGGACAGATTATTGGATAGTAATTTTGTTTAAGCTACTCAAAGTATATTTTTGAGGTCATGAATTTAATCAAAACATCACTTTAGTTTTCGAAAATAAAACAATGAATCGTAACTCTATAGATTATAGTACCTCTGTGGAACCAAAGTCTCAGTGGAGTTTGATGCAGGCTTCATTGTTATCCTCATGCTTTGTGTCGATGACTATGTTTTCGAAGTATCCTCTTGACCAATACCTTGGTTCCGGTTGGTCATGCCTATGCTTTATTATGTTTCATACGATCTATAGTTGTCCGATAACTTACCTGCAATTCAGGCTTTTTAGCCGCTCCCGCGAGGGAATATTAGTACTTTTTGAAAGATATGTCCCTATATTTAATAGTAAGTTTCCCTAACAACTTTTTAACAGCTATCAGTCTTTTCAGTCATCGCTGTCTTAGCTAACTTCATTAAATTTATCATCGGGGCTTACTTTCTTGCTATATCCTTTGGATATCTGTTTTTTACGTTTTATGATTGTGATGGCAGAAACTGCGTCGGTGGAACATATGTATGGGGATCGTGCTCGGATTCCTGGAGTGAAGGGGATTGCAAGGAGTAAGAATTAATTTACGCTTGGATAAATGTATTTAGCAACTACAGAATAGTACATGCAGGCCCAGTCCCAGAGGAAAAGTTTATACTGTAAGTACTTTGGTTTTATCATGTGGAGAATTTCAGTAGGTTTTAGACTGTAAGAAAGATAATGACCAGCCTAGTTATGTTATTACTCATCTTTTTATGGTCATCAGCTTAACAATATGATATAAGGCAACGATGGGTACTAATAAGACTTTGCTGTGCTAAGAATTTGCAATGCGAAAATGACTTTAAAAACATACATCAACAAGAAGACCCGAAAGTTTGAAGCCAGTCAAACAACATGTGTATGTAAGTATGAGAAGAACAAAGTCAGTGATTAAAAGATTGAGTTGTGAAAAATTTCAACCACTTATTTGATACGGATATAAAAGATGCAGGTGTATATAGCTATAAATAAGTCCAAACACGTCATAACACTCTTTTAAAGGGAGTAAAGTGTGGTGAAGTAGTTTGTCGTTTTACACTGTGGTATAACTGATATATTGTCAGAATTTTTATTCGTTTTTCCTTCTAATAATGATATTCATTTCATCGTACAAACAAAGGAATATTTTTTGTTTCTTGAAAAGCTTTTACAGACTGGTAGTTTATTGAAATCTTCATCCTAAATGTAAAGGATTGTTGTTAGAAATTAGGCACTAAAAGCTTGTCCACTAGGTACCTGAAAGAAAGAGATGAATTGAAAAAATATTTCTTACCCTTTTGTTTTTCTATATATTTCTAAGTGGTAGTTTTCACTTTATCGGAGTAATATCAATTAATATTAGTGAGTTACAGGAGCTACCTAGAAAACGTCTCTTTGATATTGTAGCCGTATATAAACCCCCAAAATTAATAGTTCTGTAAATGTTTGACATTGGATGCTGACCACATTAGTTTTAGTGGAATCACATAGCTGAAGGCGCTCGGTCATGCATCCGCACCAGATCACGAGTGGAAACGCTGTGCTCAACATCCCCTGTAATTGCTAGCCAGATTAGACCAGTCGATTCACAATATAATGATAACTTATCAAATATATCTTCGAACCTCTTCGCTTCTGTCTTTTGATTTCACGTGGTGGGCACGATTTATAATATAAGGTGTTACTGGTTAAAGCACTGTCAACCTCTGAATACTTGTGTAATCCTTCAATATAATAAATACATCTTTGATATCATTAGTTTGGAGGAAACCAGTTGTTCTTTGGGGTGAATGTGATAATTGAAAGTATTTGAATTATTGTACGAACTTTGAACTCCCAAAATAGTGAAATTTGCGGCAAATAGAACTAGATGAGCACAAATGAACATATTGTATTTAGAATTCGAAATCATGAAGTCATCACGTACAAGAGAATCATTAGTTCAAACAAACACCATATCCTCCAGAGCCTTAATTGGAATCCAAGTTTCTGTAATCAGTTGGACATCTCCTTGGGTCCATTGTATGTCTGTTAGACTGTGTATTAAATACAAACTGCATGATCTAGAATATGCCCACTAGTATTAGAATTAAAAACTGAAATCTGAACGGACTCACCTGGATCCTGGAATTGTACACAATCATCATGTCAGTTGTGTACTAAAACCACTGATATCTAGAATTTGTCTCACAGATATTCCAACGCTGTCCTTCCCCATGAAATAACGTTGAGTCCTTACGTCGCAATGTTATGACCAGTTTGAATTTCCCAATTCGCATTATCTTATCATATCTCACACTTTAATTATCATATTCTAGCATTTGGGGATACACATGGAGATAAAATTTGGGGTATTCCATTATGTGACTTTGATTGTCATAAAAATATGAACAGTAGCATTACAGACTGCCTGAATGTGTTCAATTTTATCATATTAAGACAATTAACATTGCAAAATACACGTGAAATACTTGAATGAATTTTGCCACAGAACAAACATTTACCAAACGTGTGCTCATCATTTTGGCGTGCTTTAGAGCTCTTCAATGAATTCTCTGCGTAATCTTGAGTACTCATCTGATTGGGATGACGTAGTGATGTAGTGAAATAGTCTTTTCTGGAAATGTCAAAGCTTTTAGTAAACTGTATGCTTCTTTTCCAATGAATGTAAGGAAGTGAGCCACAATGTTATCATCCTCAACATCTTCCTTGGTCACAGCCAAGATTTCGAACCTTTCCATATAATCCTCTGAGGTATCGAAATTTGAATGTATGTCCAACTGTTCCAATACAGGCTCCATCGCGACGTCAATGTGATGATTAGAAGTATTTGAATTATTATATAAACTAGGAATCCCAGAAATAACGTAATTTAAACCAAGAAAAACTAGATGAGTATTGATGAATGTATTGTATTTGAAGTTCGAAATCGGGAGGACATCAAGTACAAAAGAATCATTAGTTCATACAAACATCACATGAAGGCAACCGATGTGGCTGTCGTTTTCTAATATTTTAGTAAGGTCTTTGGCTTCCAAATATTTACCCAGAGTTCAAAAGCATTCTCGTAAGAATTTGCTCCTGTTCAACAGCTAGATTATGACTTTTTGAGTGCTGGAAAAAAATCTAAGGGGGATGCAAAATCAAATGCAAATTTACCAAAATCTCATTCCACTCCTCAATATATCCCTAACTTTTCGTTTGATTGTGCTAATTAGTGAACGTTACAGGTTTTATTATAGAGTCTCACATAAAAATGTAGTTTCCAACTAAATAAGCAAATACGTAGTCTTTATGTTTTTTAAAATGAAACCTGTAATTACTGTTTAGTGAAATTTAAATGGAAGATATGTGCCTTACAATGTACCAGACTAATATGGTTTTTCTCGAATCCTTCAAGCACCACCGTCGGGAATTATAACGATATGTATAATTCTGAGTATCTCATGAATTATGAAACAAGAGTTTTTGAATGTCTCATAACAAACTCCCTACAAACTGTAGTAGCTTCCAGATACCTTCTCTCACAATACATATTTTACGTAATAACGGTACTAAAACTCACTAATATTACTTAAGAGCGTGTAGGAATAATGATTCTGTGCAGTCGAATAATCTAATTTGTAATTACCAAAGTCACAAAAACGACGTTGATTCTATTCATAATATCGTTTAAATAGTTGATTTGGGTTTAATGTGTCGCTATTTTCAATCAAACCAGTGTTCATACCTTTATTAATAACTTAGTTTGCAAGTTGATAAATTTTAACCTTAAGTATGACAGACATTTTAGTAGATGTTTATGAGAAGAACCCAAAGGGACAATATCACCATATGTCAGTCGTTTGTTTTTTTTAGTCAGTTTTAAATCGACTCACCATACGTTTTTATAATATTGTAAAATGTAAGATACCTGCGAAGGTTGTGAACTTGCATAAAACGTTCAGTGATTAAGTTATATTTTATGGAACAGTTTACTTTTGTGTCGCTTAAGATATAATGTTGTAAAATGGTCAAATAGGTATACAAAGTCTATGATCAAATAAAATATCAATAGTCTGGTTAGTTGCCAGGAGAAATATGTATTAAATCGTCTCTCTCTCTAAATCAGTTTAAAGTCACAATGAGTACATAGTTTCCCGAAGTAGCCGAGAATTTACCGTAGTATTTCGTTAAATTTTCGAAACTGAAAACTTATAATAATGCCAGTATTTCTATTTATCAATTGGTATGGTTTCTCAAGTGTTCTTTCTAATTTTGAACTCAGATGTAACCGAATGGGTTTGAGATGATTACAGTCATGTTGACAAAAAACAAAATAGAATTCTAATTGCAGTATTTTACATAACGGGGCGTCTCAATGAGGATTAAAAGTCTGGAAATAATGAACAAGTATCTGATCGTAATGTGAAATTATTTGTAAGTACAGGCTTGCGATCCCACTGGAAGTCGAACTCAGGACCTTTAGGTTTCGCAGTGAGTGCCTAACATTTAGACGGCTGAGTCGAAATCCAACTAGTATAATTAATGTGGTGTTTTTAAATGACTTTTAACATCATAATTACCAATAAAACGAGTTAGTTACTTTCTGTATTTTATTCATAAACTTAAAAACATGGTTATAAAAGGTAAATAATGTCACCAAACTTTCGTTTGTCAACATAAGAAGTGTAAAATTCCAATCTTTTTCGAAATGTATTTTTCTGTATTGCATATTAGTGAATATATTCTACTTACTAATGAAATTATTATGGTATTCACTCAATGTTCTGCAAAATCAAGTCCGATTTATCCAAAGAGCTAATCAAAATAGTACCTCAATAACTTTTTTCATTCATCAATTTTTACTGAATATCAATGAGATTGAGGTCAAGCATACAAATCAAAGTTGTGGACTAAAATCTGTTTTAATGATAAAGTTTGTAAAAATAATCCTTTTATTAACTTAATAGTAGTTTTAGATTAATCGATGAACTTACTTACATCCAATTTTGGTTTTACTTTTTTACGTTAGTAATTTCATACTCATGAGAAGCGATAGTATTCTATCTGGATGGGAAATTACTTCCTGGTTTACGATTCGTGGTCTAATTTTAATTCCTTATTTAGGAGCATTTATTTCTATTTTTCTTATGACTATTGGCGGTCCAAGGGTGTTCGGTATGGTGAGCTAGAAATTTTTTGTTGAATCTTTTAAATTGATCTAATTTTATTTCTACTATGTAATCATTAATAATTGTAAGGGATTGTATTCTTTTTTTTGCTGTTGATGTCCAAGAATTATTTGGTCGGCCTAGATTATTAAAATAATCGGCAAAACAGACATATTGGTGAAATGATAATATATCAAATTAATTGATGGGTATCATGATATCCAGTTTTAATTGCCCTGATACTTAAAGCCACGATTACTGAATTAAGGACTTAGTGTAATGCAGGTACTTTCAACCAATTAATATAAAGAAGGATGAAATGTGAGTCCCGGACTTCACTATTAGTCATCATTCAAAAGAGATATAAAATTTGAATTTCTTCGTCGCACAGTTTGAACTGAATAGAAATATTTACAACATTATCTTACAGAGAAATTCGGGGTTTCATATGAATCGGTAGTCATTTAGCACTTGGAATACTGTAAACGTTAAGAGTCTTAAAGCTTTGTGCCGTATATCTAAATTGTGAGGGATCCAGCAAAGTGGTGTAAACCAATAATATTGAGAATAAAAAAGGGCGACCATCAAACAGGTGCGTGTTAATAAAGGCGAGCATTGAATACACTATACACGAGTTCTCTACAGAGGCTTCACTAACTCATCGTTTTAAACCTGGATTATGTATGTAAAAGCATCACTTGTAAGCTGTTGTGAATGTCCCATTGAAATATCAATGATGATACTACTTCGATAACTCTAGATTTCCAGTTGTCCACAATGTTAAAATTCTTTTTCCACGAGTTCCACTATCATGCAGCAGAAATTTCTCGCCCCCCCTTAAATTTGTGATGTATTCAGAGAGCAAATTTAGTACATTGGATGGACTCAGATTTGGTAAGTGCACCTGATTTTCATATCATTTACATCGAATGATCCATTTCATGAGAATAACAACTGGAAGTCGGGCCACTCCTGGATTCGACAAATCAGAAATCTACGTAGTCACTAGTGGATGTGCAGCTTCTCCAGAATAAGCTGTTCTTATCTTTTGTTTCGTCGAGTGGCCTTTTTGTATCTACTTTAGCTTTGTTCGGAATATGATTTTGTTTTGTCGGCTGTTTTGTAATAACTACCTACAATGTATAACAGAGGGGCCTACACTTCGCCGTAAACTATTCTGTACATCTCCAAATATTCCTCTTGTTAATGACTACCTCCTTTTAGATAGTGTAGCCATGCACTGGTAAAATATCCGCGCTCTTATTACTTTTTACTTAAATCAAGTTTCAATCCAATGAGGTGTAAAAAAGTCTGTAATTCGCTGACTTTATGTACACCTGTTTCATTTTAAACTCTCAGTATTTCATTTCAGACCAAATATATTCAAATTTACTTTATATACAACCACATTTTTGCTAAAATTACCTAACTGTAAATCAGTCCACTACCTTCGTATTTCCTGCCACCTGAAATTGTTTTATAAATTCTTATTCTGTTGGAAATCCAAAATACACAAATATCCCTCTACAAAGATTATCTCTTTGCTGTTCGAAATAAACATGAGATAACGCAACTGGTGTGATAAGACTAACATATTATTATCAAATTAGGAGAACTATCGTATTTTTCGAAAGCAAACTCGTTATTAGACATTTCAAAAACTACGTGTTTGATTGGTCGTAGAGGCAAACAGATAGAGAGTCAATCGAACAGATTTTACAAGCTTAAACGTTTTATCCCTCTCTCAATGCTCGCCTTTATTAATACGCACCTGTTTGATGGTCGCCCTTTTTCATTCTCAATATCACTGGTGTACACCACTTTGCCGGAGCCCTCACATTTAATGTCATGCAGTTTTAAATGCAACATTAGTTTTCCATATAAGTAACACACTCGCCTCAAGATATGAAGGTCCTCGGTCTCATAACATTGTTGAAGAGGATGACACAGCTGTTAAATTCGCTCATCCCTTCATTAAAACTAACTTGAATCTTAATTAATCTCCACAAACTTTTCAATCAAGCTATTTTCCTTAAAGATACATTTTCGCAGAAATACTGAAGTTATGAAAATACCTGTTAGATATTATTTCAGTGCAAACTCTATGTTTTTGTATATATGTATTAAAGCTTTTACATTGTTATTAAAGGCTGTCAATCTATAAGTAGACATGTTCTTTTCACCTGTGTCTATGGTGTGTGTGTGTAGCAGTATTTTATGTGCATAATCATAATAAATAAATAAATAAACAACAAATTAACTTGTTTCTTAGAAACTACAAGTACGTATATAAAAATATGCTTATTTGTATAAACAAATTTAAGCCGATTTTTTTTGTTTAAATGGAGTCTGTGTAACATTATGCCAAGCATATATTGAGTAAAAACATTGTTTTGTAAGTTTGTCCAAGTTATCCAAAAATAGGTTAGTAATATACTACTGACAAAATAAATTATCGATAATTTGTTCTGAAAAAGTATACTGTACATAAAAATTCCAAACAAAGAATAAGTAAGATATTAAATAAGAATAATATATATTTGTAAAATCTCAGCGACTGAATTTGAAGTTAATCCAACATTTCGCCTGGCAATCTGGTCCAAGCTTTTTCAATTCCTTGAACGTTGGATTTACTTCAAATTCATTCTCCGATATTTTACAAATATATTATTCCTATTTAATGTCTTACATCAACTTGACGCTCAAATACTGTGAAACTATTCGCTCTAATTTAGACGAAAGTTATTATATAAAGAATAAGTAAGTTCTATTTCAATGATAAAAGATAGCTTGTAATAGAAATTGATACATAATATTCTGAATAATTAAAGTTTCAAGAGTAAAACAAAGATAGTTTATTCATTATTTGACAACTATACAAATTCATGTTCAAGAGCATCTAAGAATAAGATACTCTTAATCTAGTTTATGTCATTACTACCTCAGGAGCAATTGAACGGACATACACAAATTAATGTCAATTACATCAATAATTTATCTTTTACTCATTAGGTAAGAAATGGCTTGAATAAGAGACTAATGTGAGACCTGAAGGTCCTGTATTTGATCTCCAGTATGGTCATCTATCCTGACTGATATGGGGTCTCATACTAGGACCAAATAGTTGTCCATTACTTCTTAGTTTTCAATGTTTGTTTTATTTCTTCTATCAAGAAGTTCATAAGTCTCATGGAGAAACTAACGTCTGACCCTTTTCCATCTTCCTATAAATCATTCTTGATAGGTATTAAGTTTCTTACTTCATAATATATTGTTATTCTTGCTAATGTTATTTGTTTGAATAAATAATATCTAGGACAGTTGAAACTTAAATGAATAAATGAGTTGTTATAAAATATGCGACTTGCAAAAATTCATAATAGATGATACCATGAACGCCTGTTCACATGATGACTAACTAACTTTCTCATTTGCATATATTTATTTCCCCTCAATGGGTTTACTTAAATCTCGACACTGAAATGAGTGTTTTAATAATCTACACGCATGTATGCATATTTTATGTGTGTGTGTGTGAGTTAGTGTTGTGTATTCCTACTAGGTCCGCATCTAAATAATCATTGTTATCTAGGTTCACGTTTCTTTCTGAAGTACTAGATTTCATATGCCTGTAACATTTTATGTTATTCATATTACATTCATTCATCTGTTTTCTTCTCTTTGTTTAGTTACTCTATATATTATCACCATTGGCTATATGTTTACTAAGTGGAGTACTTATTACAATACGTGTGAAATATGCTAATTCGACTAATCAGTTATCTGATTATTATACCAAATTTTATCGACTGTTTTTCACATCCATACCGAATAATCCGGATGGTGTGGATGCATATCAAGTTCAACCATTAGTTTGGGTAAGTTTCTTTTTTAAATTTCACAAATACTGATTTCTATATTTCAATCATATATGAAACACATCATTCGAAGAACCAATGAGAATCAATAAGCAGTTGTCATGTCTACTTCAGGACTTCTGAACAGTGTGTAATATAAAAAATTCGTATTTTAAAACGGTAGATACGTTTTGTAGCTCAGATGGGTGCTTTCGTTAGCAAGATGTTCTCTATGTAGAATGATTTGATTGTATGAATTTCATTGTCATTATGAACGTTTCAAGTGGAATTAAGCATTTTAGAATAATTTCACCGCCAATCACAAATGAGTTCATCAGAAACGATTGACTTAACACTTATAGAATAGTTTTGATAAACTCACTTCTGACTAAAATAACATCTGATGATATTTTTCAGAAGGATAATGAAAGCTCTACAATTTAATTATTCAGCTGATAGAATTTAACACTATTCATTTTTTCATGTTTCAAAGTCACATTGATTGTCCAACTGAATCTAGTTCATGATGAAAACTAACTTGAAATTGAACAATCTTCACGAACCAATTTTTCAATAATCAAAGATGGATATTGATTAGCAGTGGAATCCAGGACGCGCGTTTCGTCCTATTTCGGACGCGTCAACTGGATGTATCTGCATCTCAAAGTTGATGTTCACTCTGGGACTCGAACCTTGTACCTTTCGCGTTATCCACTCAGCTACTGAGTCCTGATAGCCACTTGCTTGTGCAATGGAGTGAAGTTTAATTCCACTTAGTGTTCTTTGTTTGAATCTTCCCACTGATGTTTACGACTGCAACTGGTCAGTCTCTAATTAGAGACTGAGATGTAGGTACATCCAGCTGACGAGTCCCAAATAGGACGAAACGCGCGTCAAACTGGATTCCACTGCTAGTCACTATCCATCTTTGCTTACAATGCTTGTGAATCAAGGCCATATCGAGGCAATACGCGCAGTATGTACATACACCAATTAGAGACTGACCAGTTGCAGTCCTAAACATCAATGGGAAGATTCAAACAAACAATACTGAATGGATTCAATTTTTGAATAGTTCACTCTGTAAATTCCCAGAACCATTATTGAAAACCTACCAGATTGGTTCTTATTCTTCATTTAACTAGTATCATCAATCCAACCAAATTACTTAGGTCATCATGGATACTCAAGTCTATACAAATATGTATATAATAACAATTCAATAGCATATGAATACAAATCAAACAAATAAAATTACCACACATAAACAAACATTTAATGTTAAATAGTAACTAACCGAACTTATTTCAAAAAATTATTTTTTTTTGTTTGTTCATTGGAAGAAATCATGTCGAAATAAATGAATGTTGGATTCATTTAAGAAAAAAAAGTATAATTAGTGTTTATCAGAAAATGATTAGTTTGTTCGACCACTTTGTATCACGTACGATAAACATTTAAACAAATATAAATTTCAATTGCATTGAACAGAAAGAAATGTATGTATATTTGTTTGAATGTAAATAAGTTATTCACAAGCCCTGAATATAGACTTTGTTAACAATGTATTTACTTAGAATAGTTGGTAAATAATATGCATATATAAATGATTTGAGGAAAATTGGCTATCTGTTGAGTGAGTGAGTTATCATATCTATTTTTTTGTGACATAACTATATGAAAGTGTGATACTTATGTTAGATGAAAACTATCACAGAGATGTGCTGTAATATTCCTGTGTTATAGACATGGAATTACTGATAATGATATGCATACTCTCTTTTGATTAAAGGACAAAGACAGTTGACCTTCTCGTGTTGTATTTCACTGTACATTCATTGAAAATAAATTCACTTGAAATTGTTTTATATTTCGTTCGACAGATTAAAACAACAGGCATTTGACATATACTGAACATTGCAAATCGATATTTACATATATAAGCGTTAATGCAAACTTAGATATCTGACAAAATAAAGACTAGGCACTGTAATTCATAGAAATCTTGCTTAGTGTCTATCATAACAGAGGAGTATTGTATGTATGTGTGTGTAACTGTGTGACTGAATAATGATAAATTATAAAAACCTACTTATTAACACAATGTAACTAAATGAACAAATGTTGTGCAATAGAATTACGGACTAGAAAATGATACACTTGCATGTGATTGAGCAGATGAGTGAGTATGATACAAATTCACCTAAAAACAAAATTAATTGTCAATGTATTAATTTGATAGAACAATACCTGAACAATCACCCAAGAAGCTTAATTCTGACTCAACATATCAATTTCTTAAATAATTGTGTTTTCAGAAGGGGTTTTTGTGGAGATTTTAGTGATTTTATGGTTGAATTCATAGTCAATTGAAGCTAGACCACCATGGAAAACCTGGAAGCACTGGACGGACGTTTCGTCCCATTGTGGGACTCCTCAGTAGTGCACACCCATGATCCTGCCTCCTGAGATTCGAATCCAGGACCTATCATTTTCGCGTGCGAGTGCTTAACCTCCAGACCACTAAACTGGCATCCAACGGTGTTAATATTTAACTTCAACCAATCCAAAAGACTGAACAACCGTCCACCATTGTCTTCAGTGAGTTACTATCCCACAACACACCCGATTGAACTTCACTGGTCACTGCTTCTCACTAGAACTCCAGGAAATACCTCTTGAAGTCAGTCACTAGTGAGTATATGATTATTATCAGATGGGGCCGTCCAGTGTTCCCAGGTTTTCCATGGTGGTCTAGCTTCAGTTGACTAATGAGTTCAACTATAAAGTTATATTTTCATTTTAAAAAACATGTGCACTTCATAGGCTTTAACAATTTGGCAACTTCAACCTGAACTCTATGTAAAAAAAGACAATATATGCAATCTTTCATTTTATTATGACCTTAGTTTATTAACATCCTCCTCTGAATTTCCAATATTTATTAATTACTTGATTTCATTATATCCATTTTTATCATTTCACCCTAATCTAGCTTCATGAGTTACTTATAAGTAATCGATATGTGTGTAAGTAGTAACAATAGTTCAAAATTTCTTGGCAAAGTTTCGTGTTTGGTAGAAATTGTACTCTTCATCTCTATGTTGACATTCATTCAAGCTACAAGGTAAAAATCCTTCAACCTAAAAGTTTTTGAGGCAGAAGTGAATAGGTTATAACGTTGAAACTTTCACTAAAGAAGAGATTTAATAGAAAAACTGTTGACGTACCAAGTTTATGAAAACTTAATTATGTATCCGCACTTAATGTGTATCCACATGCATATTTCTTATACAAATAAAAATTTTATTGCTAACAGTCTAAAATTTGTTTTGATTATTTATTTTCGTTTATTTTCAGGGATTTCTTTCCACATTTGTACATTTATCTCAATCATATAATCTATGGAATGGAGTATACCCCACCATTGGTAAATTGGTCAGTGGTGGACGTAAAATGCGACATTTGTAGGTTGTTCGAAACTCGGGATCTATGTATATGACTTTTTCCTAATGTGAATTTTTGCCTATCTTACATTGACTTATTAACGTTAGAAAGGTATCAAACGAAGTATGTCACTCCGTTTTAATTTTGGTCAATGATGATCGTATAAGACAACATTTTAAGCAACTTATCGTATAATGTCACATTTTCCAGCAGACGAAGGTCATGTGTTCATCTTTCATATATATATAAAGTTATAGAGGTTTGAGAGAACGCTTTTAGATTACGTTTCATGTTTTCACATTCAAAATAATTATTCATATATGTTGTTTTTTTTATCTCTTTCATGACGAGAAAAAACTCAGTGAGCACGTTTACCAGGTTTCGATCATCTTTTTACTTACCCACTTTCACATTTCTTCTCTAGTACATTTGAAATTTTCTTATTCAGAAACTTTACTCATTAGTATGAAGTAACTTTTCTATTTTTTCAAGTTTTCATCTACTTTGGATATGAAGCCATTTATTTTATTTATCATTATGTCCTAATGATTTTTCCTATTCCAATTATTGTCACATCATTACTTGTAACGGTTTGAATATGCTAAATTAATTAACACAGAGTGTACATACACTAAATAGACAGGCCAAACTTATTTGGTATTTTGGTACGAAAATCTACACTAGGATCTAAGTATATTTAGCCGACGGTTTCATAATATGATTGAAAGCGGGTCATTGGTTCGACTGATAACTACATTCCATATATTTTGTTATTTTTGCAACATTTATCAGCATACCTATTCGAAGAAAAATTTTATTTTTAAATCCTAGTTTTACTTCCGAAAAACGTTTCCTCAACCTCTCTGTTACATAGGTAAAAGAAATTTATTTTTAAATTCCGTCCTCTACCAAAGTTGATTAGTAAGTCAGTTTGGGTTCATTAGCATAATGTTCGATATGGTCAATAGGCTTGGAAAACACCGTTCTACAATTATAAAAAGTTTTAAAGATGAATACTCCTATGACATTATGAGACAGAATTTTAGTGACTTCTTAGTTGTGTCTTATATGGGTTTTACTTAAATTATATTATGGTTGAACTGAATTGACTTGAAAACTAACAAGATAAGAAACAATAGATTAGATATTTATCACGTAAAGATACTTTGAATATCGGGAGTGAAATTGAAACATGGTCATCTATCAAATTTAGTGCATCAGTGGGAAGTGAACTCATATGATGCAACCTGAACTTGATACCTAGTCACCACTCACTGTTCTAGCTGCTTTGTATTAGTTTTACCCTGTACTAATGGACGAATAGGTGATCTGTTGGTCCAGACTATCATTAATAATGGAGTAGATAGTAAGAAACTCATTAACTTGGTGATTTTAGTTGTTTGCTGATATTTTAGTAAAATAGGCGTAGGTTGACACAATATTTCATCACGAATTTTCCATGTTTTCTGTAGGTTTTTGTTGTGATACATAAGCTACTGATTAGTATAAACGTAATATATATCTAATAGCTTAAAAATGTGCTAAACTTTTCTACTAACTTCCAGAGGCTGGATTCCAGTGGTGATAGGATCAGCTTTACTTGGACAATTACCGGTATTAATTATGCTTTACGCTACAGCTTCATCTTATGATCCACAATATGTTCGATGTCATCTAAGTGTTGATTGGTTGGCACCATTTATAATAATGTCACATATTTTCTCGAAATTTTCAAGCCCTCGACTTTTGGTTGCATCATATTTTCTTGGACTTTCATTATTTCTTTTGTTAAATCAAGTAAGTTTCTTCTGTTTTATCGACTTGTCAAAAATAGTTTGCCTTTATGTTAAAATGATTTTGAATTTTGTGTAGAATAACTCAGACTCCGGATACTGACCATAGAAGTTGAATTTTATTCATGGATTTATTATAAGTTAGTCTAGAAATGACGCTATTGACTCCAGTTTTGTCTAGATATTTCTTGATTTCAAGGATTCAGTAAATAGCGATAATATTTATTCGATAACTAGTAATTTGATATCAAACATTATCTTTGATAGATTCCGTATTGCTTCAAGTATATTTTTTGATTAAATTAAGTCAAAGTGATCGTTATTATTATTATTCATTGTATCCAGTTTTTGTTCCATTCCTTACTGAAAGTTGAAGTAAACTCATGATATGTCTTACCTGGAAGCAAACATGGTCACTAGTCTCGGTGTTATAACAGATTTAAGTTGTATTTCTGATAACAAAAGATAGTATTTGAAAACCATGTGTACATCTTACAAACTAACACTGCACATCAAATAGCAGATATCAGTGGTATAGTGGGAAAACCATATCATTTGACTAAAAAGTAGCAATTATCTTTAACCAGACAATTCGTTAGTAAACAGATATATCTTTCAATAGGATATTTTAAAAGTATGTTCCTTTGATTTCTAATTTGGATCCGTGGCCCTGTGTAGTCAACAAAATCATCAATGACATAGAATAAGAACGTGTTATATAGTGGATCAACTGAAACAGAAAAGAAAATCTTTTTATTCTATTTACTGATTCATCATAATGTTGTTGCCCATAATTCAAATAATTTTCGCGCTAATTTGTCAAGCAATGAAATACTGCAGATGAAAAGTATTTGAACAATTTTATTTAATATCAACTGAATGAAATGTAGAATAACGTGCAATTGTATTACTTGCTATGTTAGGCCTTGTGCTTGATATGTTCAGCATTCAAAATTGATTAAGTAACTTTGTAAAGTTCATTTTGTCTTAAAGATGCTTATTGGTAAAAAAAATTGGCTTTGTAAACCTACACTTGTTTATATTCAGGGCCGTTTTAATCACGTGGTGTGTACGATACATTGTGAAACTGAGTCAGAATATAGTGGCCAGTATCATTTTGAAAACCGAATTAGTATACAAATTTTAACATAAACTAATGTTTAACTTTTGAGTTACTCATAGTTTGTTACAAGAACTTTCAAGAAATCCTGTTTTCGGAGTTGGCCACTAGTGAACACACTATTATGATTTTAACCAGTGGTCGTGTTCAAAATCCACACAATAGGTCTCCATAGAACCATTCGTAAATTTTATTGATAATTCTTTTACAATTGGTTAATAAGAGCTTAGTGATTAGCTTCATATTTGCCTAGTTCTTAGTGCTAGTCCAACCATATTGTTCATGTTGAAATGTAAACACCAGTCTAAGTGTTTTAAAACTGTGCGCTACTTTGAGATACTAGAGTGTCGGAGGTATTCAACATATCTAGTCACTTAGACTAGTGGCCACATTGCAACTTGATCGATAGGATTTAGTCATCACTAAAGACTAGATAAACATGACTTTGTTCAATACACAGTGATCAATCATTGTAAATATCTCGGTGGTACAGGAGTGAAGTCCTAGTACCAATAACTCAGTGTTAAAATCTTAGACTGGGAAGCTGGGTGCACTGGTTCGGACCCCAGTATGAAACGCTAGTCCAGTTTCGAAATTTCCTGTTGATTACTTGCATCCATCTAACATAACAGTCACTTATTATGTTGTTGTTTTCTCTGAAGGCACTCATACTATTAAGTACTACAGAACATATTGTTGGTCATTTGGTTACTAATAACGAAAAATATGAAGATCAATATAAACGCGTATATCGATGTTCAATCATATTAATTATTTTATTACTTGCATTGCTTGGTGTACCTTTAATTACGCAGGTAAGACTCTTGTGATTTCCTCGTCTGTCATCAAAATTAGAGTGATTTTGTTTTGATACTTTCATTTGAATTATTTTAAACAATTATTATTATTCAAATTAAGTTGGATTTCTTTTCATTAAAATATTTACTGTGATTATTTGTTGTAAGATATTACTGATTAAATATATAAAGGGTATCACTTTTCATCTGTTTAATTTATTAACTAGAATATTAAATTCTTTCAGCCTTCCCAAAGATACACTGATTAACTTCCATACTATGCCAATATGGGAAATTGAGGGTTAGATGGATGGGTATACTTATGTACAGCTTATTATCCTGGTTAGATTGAATATGACTGGTTAGTTGAATGAAACATCTTTTAAAATAACAAATTTTTCCAACTGGATATTAAACAACTGAATTATGATCTATTGACATTAGTTATCGTAGTCACTTGAATTGTGGTATTTTGTTTTATCGTGTTTGATTGTTTGCTAAGCGTGCTTGCATTAAATTTGTTAACTGCAAGATATATAATTTAAAATTGTATTTCTGGAAGTTTGGTTTATTCTCTTTTATGAATTCATTCCTAATTACTGATATACTGAAATGATTTCAGATCAGTGAGCATCCAACTTAGATAGCAAAATAAGTAACCATCTTTATTAGATCATAAAACAGAATCACCAAGCATTTATTTACATCCTCTCTAAGTAAAACGAAAGTTGGCATATTCATTAAATTACAAATTATTCATTTTCGATTCTTATGTTAATTAATGACATAGTAGATATCACAAATTTTATGTACTGGTTAGCTACACTTTCGGAATGTTAAAACAGATGTTAATGAAATGAGGTTCAAGGTGGTAACCTAGTGGCTGAAATTTGAGTGTTTCGGTTAATAATCCGTTACTACTGTTTAATCTTTACAAGGTATATTTTTCCCATATTGTGTAGGAAAAGTTATAAAACAAAGAAAGAAGTAAGTCTGAAAAGTATAAATATACGGTGACGTCTACTAAAACGTAGCAGTTTAACATCACTGATCATTGAATACATTGAGTTCTAATTTCAATGATTATTTCTAATATCACGTGTTGAGTCATTGAGGGCCAAGTTACACTGAATAATTATTATATTCTATTATGAGGCTCCCAAGCAAACCTTGTTATTGACTACACAGGTAGAGTTACACAATGTTAACTTTAGTTAATTTAATTATATTTCGACCATACACATTTCTGACTTCAGTTAATGTTTAACAAGGATTGTCAAATAATGTCAATGCTATGCAATTTGCCAGTTTCCCTGCATTACAAGTAATTACAAGTATTACAAGTAATAGTTTTCAATATAGTTATCGTACTATTATGTTACATATCTATACACGTCTCAATTACTTATGTTTCTATTAACCCTCTTTAGCTTGACCTATACAGTTAATATATTAGTGGATAGTTGTTTTGTAAATATTGATTAGTGACATACTTCAAGAATAATCTAGTTTAATTAATTTGTTTATAAGTCCTTTCGGGAACTAACTATTGAGAACCTTGCACGTTTTTTTTGAAAACACAAATTAACTGTTCTGCATTATTCAGTAATGGTAAGACTCTAATTTATGGACGACCTTTGAGCGACGCTAAAGTGACCTTGAGAATGTCCACCTACTAACTAGGGCTAAATGGCGGTTATAAACTGGTGTGAAGAATTAGAATCATGATTTATAGTTGATGGCTAGGTTTAGGAATCAGACTTAGGGTTTTCGTCACGAACTGACATCAACTAAAACGCCAAAACGCTATTTAGCCAAATGGATGAATGCATTTCACGCCGAAATCCAAGACCTGTTAACCTAAATCTGATTGGTTCGTCCATAAATTATAGTCTCGCCTTAATTATTAAACTTGATTAACTGATCTGTAATTCAGTTCTTATCACTTATTTTACAGGCTGGATTTTATTGGATACGTTTAATTGATTGGTTTGTTGATCGTTTAATGTTGATACCAGTGCTTGGACAAGTGGCTGGTTTTCTCACTGTTTATGGTAATTTAATTATGATAGACATTAATAAATCTATTTAAATTTTCTCTCATGCTCATTTTACACAGATATAAGAATTTTGTTAAGATTTCTAAGTAAGAATTTGATAATTTATTCGTAAGGGTTTATATTTTTCCTTTGTAGATATTAAAAATCAAAAGTAGTCAGTCTTTATTGATATATATACATCCTGAGTGGATTACCTCAATGTTACTATTTAGTCACAAGTCTTAGTAAATTTTGATCGTGGCTAGCAGTGATATCCAGAACACACATTTTGACCCTGTTTGAGATTCGTCAGCTAAATGTTATTGCATTCCGTTGTTGATGTTCATATCGTGATTGGAACTCAGTGCTTATCTTTTCAAATGCTAATTCATTTTCCCTTAAGATACTGAATTTACATAAATAGTGACTTGTTTAACGGATGTCAATATTGAGGTACAGAGACATACTTTATTTTACTCGTGACCGCAATCCAGTTTTATAGAAACTATTAATTTCCTAATAAGTTGACGTTGACATTGTAGCTCCCGCTTGTTATTATTATTGTGGTGTGGGTTACTTATATCCACATAAGTAGTATATCACGATGATCAAGCATAAAATGTATTTCAGCAGAAGGTCGATAAAGAAATAACGGGAACGAAACGCAACTGGTATGAAAATGAATGAACATTAAAATCGGGGACGATGCACTGATACTTGCAGAAGGAACAGTCAAGATTGAGACAATCGATTGATAGTTTGCAAATAAAGTATTTACTGTATGGTTGTCAGATTTACTAAGATATTCTGTAGGTTTGTGCTTTAATACATTCGACTGTCTCCACTCGTGTTCTTGTTCACCACATTATGACTGGAATATGATATAAATGAAAATAAATCGGACATTGATGAAATATAACATACTAATACCTGAGTACATTCATTAATCTATTACATTAATGTTAGATTATTATATAAGTAACTATTCTAACATAACATTTAATGAAATAAACATTTAATCAATCTGTACAATCGTATCGATAGCTAATTAATGAAAGTGACACATTCAAAACAAAACAAAAAACGAATATTTATTTACAAAATAAGAATGGAATAATTCATATGAAAGAAAACATAGAATTGATATACTCAAAGGTTATTGTTATAACTTGTGGCCGAGTGGATGCCTTGTTAACGTATGTCGTGATAAGACCGCCAATCAGAGAGCAGCGAATTATCGATTGGAACAGTGACACACGAAAACCATACCAGCAGTCTAGAGCACTTGTCAGTCCTGCTTCTGCCTAGCCAGCTAGTTAAGTCCAAAACAGCCTCTGTGGTATGAATCATTATATTTCAAACATACTGAGTTTATATACCAATCAAACTGACCACATCTTACCATAAAATAAAAAATAACATTTGTACAAGATTTGCCAAATGTGGCTGTGAATGTGGGGGGCAGTAATTAATAGACTAGGGATAACTGAAGAATGGTAAATCGTATAATAATAGTCTATAGGTCAAAATAAAGCTTATAATAAGAGGAATATGAACATGAATAGTTTGGTTATTTAGTAATTATACGATAAAAAATATATGAATAGGATTGGTTCATTAAATAGATCCCAAATTTACCTTTCATTATCTTTATCGGGGCATAACAGTTAACAAATAGATAATTATCTTTAAGCTCTAACTACAATCTCAATCATATAATAGATTTTCCATTGTTCAATAAATACATGTTAAGGGGGTTTTCTGTGCAGATTTTAAGTAATCTTTATATATAGTTAAAATCATGAGTCAATTGAAGCTAGACCACCATGTAAATCCTGGAAGCACTGGACACGCGTTTCGTCCTATTTGGAACTCGTCAGCTGGATGTACCTGCATCTCACAGTTGATGTTCACTCTGGGACTCGAACCCAGTACCCTCGCTTCAGACTGACTAGTTGCAGTCCTAACACATCGATGGGAAGATTCAAACAAACAATACTAATTGAATTTAAACTTCACCCCCTTTACTTTCAAATCCTAGTCAATTAGTCTTTAGTTGTATCTCATTTAGTATCTCATTTCATAAGTCTATTCATGATGAAATTGACTTTTTAAGAAAAATGAATATATCTGAACAAATGATTAAGCTAAACAATAATTGTATGTTTATTAATGAATAAACTGTTTGCTGAATGATTTTTTTTAAATCCATACTTTGATAGACAATTCATTTCATAATTTTCATTTATAATTATGACTTAGAAAAGCTAAATTTACTAATTCACATAGACTGGTTGTTTGGATCTTTCCATTGATGTTTAGGATTGTGATTGATCAGTCTCTTTTGATGTATGTAAGTCTTGTGTGGACTGCCTCATAATTGTCATGAAGTCACGAGCATTGTAAGCAGAGTTGGATGGTGGTAAGTAGAGGAATCCAGGATGCGCGTTTCATCTTATTTGGAACTAGTCAGCTGGGTATACCAACATTCCAAAGTTAATGTTCACTCCGGGACTCGAGCCCAGTATCGTTCGCTTCAAATATCATCGCATTGCCTACTTAACCGATGGGTTCGAGTCCAGGAGTGAGCATCTACTCTAGAATGTAGGTATACTCATCCGACTAGTCCCAACTAGGACAAAACGCGCATCTTGGATTCCACCAGCCATCTCTGCTTATCATACTTACTAATGTGTATGCAGCTGAGGAAGGGAGAGACAACGAAATTCTTAGGTAGTTCACCGAATTTCTCGTAGATTATTACTCTTGTTGTGTTTATAGCAGAGAAAACAACTAATAACAGGAGATGACGAATAAATTTCGAACTGTCTGATGTCAGAATTATTCATCGGAAATGTATCTAAATACTATAAATAAAAATTCCTCATTCTTTTTTTCTTCGATTCCATTTACAGCTCATTTACGAGGCAGCAAAATAGAAACACCTATGGTAAAAACAATTATAATATGTATATATGCTATACTTATTACTGTTTCCAGTGTAAGTCTTAGTAATTGTCAAACGCATTTTACACATTGTCTACTTTAAAGTATTTTGTCGATATTCAAGCCAATTTTCATTATACATTAGATTTAGTTGGAAAACCACTTACAATAAAAGAGAATCGTAAACTGCGACAAAAAGGTGTCCGATTCTCTCCAGTTTTTAGTGTTATTTCCTACCTGATTTCAAACAGTTTGTTATGTAGTATACCTTGAAGTTAAATTGGAAATATTCTATGTGCTACTCCTATTGACTTACGTTGACTTTTTGATTTCATTTGTATAGCAAGATACTTAGAATCTTTAGGATTCGGTTTTTCAAGTATTATGATAATTGTTTCTTTACTCTGTCTCCCACGTTGGGGTGGTGCAAATGATAATCGTAGCTCTTGACCAGTTGGGTTGAATGTGTCCTTAAATTGAAAGTTAAGTAGGTGGTGTATCACTTCCGAAATATGTTGACTCATTCGTATAAAGCAAAAGCTCAGAGTACCGCTCTGAACATTAGGACCCAAAATGATTTCACGAAATTTTTGTATGGTCCTATCTCTATGCTTTTCAAATAGAAAGGGTATTAGAGACTGCCCAAACTAATTTTCTAGTGTTCTGATATGTATTAGTTATTCATCTCGTGATTAATACGCTAATGAGGTTAATGGATTAGTATTTAGTGATACAGAAAGTGCTATGTCTTTGGTCTGTCTATCTACTAGTCTGTGCTCAATATTCAGGGAAAGAGAGAGTTGTCTCAGTCTACTTTACAGCCTTGACGCGGTAGAATACTAAATACAGTCTTGAGACCTGTAACACATGATTTCGATTTGCAACTGAATGGCTTTGAGTACAGAGGCAAAAAATTATCCTACCACTGACCTATGACTTCATTGGTTGGCAAGTAGAAAGAGACGACGATTTATCTGAAACTGTTTATTCAATTTATACCTGATTCAATTAATTCAAAAAAGGACATGAATAAATATATGACAAACATGACCACAATGTACAAGAAATGAGAAAAAATACACTGATATACAAATCAAGATATTAGAGGGGAAAAAAAGTGGAATACAAGGGTCATGTTAAGATTATAGTATTTTTGGAATAGAAGAGAATATGTCAGTAATTTCTACATCTAAACATTACCATTAGTTTTCATTTCTGCTTAATTCCTCTATTACCACTTCTATTTCATTTAAATAAAGGGAATCTATACTTGGTATATATTTTCAACTTCACAAAAACCACCTGATTTTCAATGTCGTACATACAGTCGAGCACCATTAAATGATCCAATTCAGAATAATTTTATTCTACTCGGTTGGTTAATAGCATTTGGTCCTATACTATTGGGTATAATAATTGGATTCATTATGACATTTATACGTTTTCATAGTCATCAAACTTTAGGATATTCGGTAATTTATATTGTTATATTTATTTTGTCAATAAATTTTTAAACAATTTGTTTCCATAGCAGAGCTGTGAAAATAGACTAGGATTTATATTGCTGTTTATTTTATGTTGGATTCCATCTTTATGAATGGCTTCTGAGTATAATTTTTCATCAGAATGTGTATTGGATCAATTTGTACATGAGTTTTAAGAAATCTTCATAATGTATTATACAAATGTGAAATTAGACATTAACACCATCGGATGACGGCTCAGTGGTCTATCGGTTAAGTGCTCTGGCGCGAGACTGGTAGGTCCTGAGTTCGGATCTCGCGAGGCGAGGTCGTGGATGCGCGCTGCTGAGGAGTCCTACAATAGGAGGAAATGGCCGTCCAGTGCTTCCAGGTTTTCCTTGGTGGTCTAGCTTCAATTGACTCATGCTTTCAACTATGCAAATGTGAATTTTTTTTTTTACAGAATTTCATGGTTTTTGGGAATTGGTTTTACATTTTCTCACATATAAATTGTATCAGTTTTAGTTCGTTTAAAGACTATTTGGAGAAAATGATTTACTTTTATAAAACGTCCTTTTAGCTCAACAAGATGGTTCCAAACTAGTGATAAGTTATTTTTTGTTTGTAGAATTCTTTAGAAAATACTAGTCTAGAATAAATTACTTAAAATATTCAGATACCTCTGAAGATTGCATTGAAAGCATGCAGTAATTGAGTATTTTTAGCAGTTTTATATTCTGCAAAGTGACAGTGTGGTGGTCGATATTCGATGTTATCCCTAAGCTTCGTGTATTGTTCATCCTGATAACCGTTACTCGATAACGTTCTAACGGTGTATAAATCAGAAGGCGAGTACGAAGGGTTGATTGCGTTTATTATTGGACCACAACACAGATATCCAAAATTACAGGCACGTTAAACAAGCATGAAAGAGTAGTGCCATAAAGCAGGCAAGTGAGCGTGAGAGTCGAATGAGCAAGAGAGAGACCAATTGATCGAGTCAGCCAGTAAGCGAGTACAATGAACGGGATTAAGATGTACACATATATACAAATAGAAAAGCATGAATCATCAAACCAATTAAGCGATTAATAGTAAGGCTAGCAAAATGAATACACGCTTGGGCAGTAAGCAATGCTCAAGCGTACATAATAAAGGTACAATAGTATAGATAGGTTGTTGTTGTTGTTGTTGTTATACGAATGACTGTCCGTTAAATAAGTTAACAAAAGGGTTTAACCAAATTAGATGTAAGTAAACTCAATTGTATGTGAGCTGCTATAGCAGGATCAAATGTGAGCCTTTCATTCTCATTATAGGCAAAATCATACGTCGAATTACAGGAAAAACGAGTGTAAGAAATTGATATACTTGTATAAACAGTAAAAAATATCTTTGAAATAATGAGTATTAGTTATATATCCTCTACTTCAAAGGATTTTATCTAATTCTACTTTTGAAATCGTTTCATCGACAAATATATATATGCTGAATAATGTATAATATAATCCTTTGGATTTCAGCTTACCTGAATGAACTCTAATGTACACGTGTTTCACTGTGCCTGAGGATAAGGATTTGTGAAATGATGTCATAGTATGAAGGACGAAAACAGAGAGGTATTAATGATCATAAATATTGTAGTGGTAGGTCATTACCAAAAACAAACTGTCCAATAAATATTCAGAACTGGTACAGACCTTATTATTTTCATTGAATTTAAACTAATGGTCGTGCATGATTAAACATCCACACTGTTCTCAGTAACCCACGTACTTACATAGGACACTTTTCTCATCTTCTATTTAGCCGGTTTAACAATACAGTTTTGTTTACTTCGGCACTCGCACTGATGAACTATTGCATCCTGACTTGTTATTTTCTCTTTAAAGAGTCGACCGAGTATATGCCCATTATCATAATACAATATTCAAAAGCCTAGAATCAGTATCGTTAACTTCGGCTGTATCGAGCTCTCCATAATGCCATACTCAATAACTGATTTACAGCTTTTTTCACGAGATTATGGTTTGTTTTTCATCTTACTTACTGTCTTCATCTAACTGTCTTTTTTCTCAAATCTACAGTACTTCAATTATTTATTCAAAGGTGAGTATGGCCTACAAAAGTTTATGCAGAAAACAGCACAACTATCACATATGAAACGTAATCTTCCGAAATATTCAAATATGCCTAAAAATCTTTCATGGACTAGAATAAATAACTTTAACACAGCTTCCGGTTCTTCTAAGTTTATTTCATCAAATTTATCCAATCCAAATAATCTTGGAATGAATAGAACGATTTATCGATCTGTCGGTGATCAATTAGGAAATTTTATTTCGTCCAGTCAAGATATCGCTCATGCTTATTCCACAAATCAACTACCTAATTATTATGAACATAATGGGACAAATCAACTGAATACTCGTTTACTTCCTCCTCATAGAAAATCTGAAGTGAACATTTACAATAATAGATTAGTGTCAGAGTTAAAAGATTATCAACACCAGAAAATTAAACATCAAAGACCTTATATTTATCCAAATCACCGTTCAATTGGTACACTGGATATATACGAAAGTGAAGAATTTTTGTAAATTAAATTTAAATGTAAAGAATATTCTCTTTGTTTTTTTAAAAATAATTCTATGGCGAAGAATTCAAATACCACTTGAGTGTAATTACTAATATGTTCGTAATAATTTTGAAAAAATGCAATACAACAATAGTCCCCTGCAGTCTAACTACGTGTCTTAGCTTACTATATATATATGTATGTAAAATAATGTTTTCCTTTTTTGTTAAAAAATAGTTCAAATAATTCATATATCTTTATCATTTTTATTTATAATCACAAGAGTATTCGAAGTAATCTCAGCTAGAATACTGTAAGAAAAAGATTCATAGTATGTAATCATTCTAATAGTGTCGGTTAAAAAATTGGAACCGTCTGCTTTTTGATTTTTTGTTTTATGGAAATCATTAAATGGATTTTGCCGTAGCTCAGTAACGTTCAGCATTTATATACTGAGAATTAAGTGCAGTGTGAATCTTTAAAGAGTTCAAAACCGTACTTATAAAGTAGCAAAATCTTTTTCTTATACAACTATCCAGATTTCCCATTGGTGAACTTATATACATTTATATTAATCGAGGTAAACTGTTACATTCGTACAAATGAAAAAAATAGAAACATTTTGGCTTATAATAATAGATCAGTAATTTTGCTTTTAGGATGAACTAGATCCTAGTAAGATTCATGCGACTATCTTTCCAACAACATCTAGAAAGCATAATTCCACCTGAACCCATTTTAGGGTCATTGCTGGTTCCAAGCTTGAATAAAGAAGGAGGGTTGGATGTGAGTTTGACAACTCCATCTCGTACAAATGCTAATGTAAAAACGCTCTCCAGAATAGGTCATTGAGACCACTTTAATTTTACACAGGGAGTTGAATGCTCTTCTTATGTCATCTGATGGTGAAAGTCAAGGTTCTTTAGGAGTCATGAAGCCGATGATCTTCTTGACAACTGTAGAGGAAATGAATACAGATAGGTATGTGCAATGTTCTGAAAATAAGGAAGATGGAGAATACCATTTAAATAACAGCGGAAATGAGAATTTACAGTTTAACTCGACTTAGAATAAGTGAAATCTATTGGACACAAACCCAATAATAAAGAATAGCTTAAGGAGAGGAGCTGGTGTATTCCTGTCGCGAAGTAGAAAGTTCCCCTCAGAAATGAGCTGTCATATCGTTGCTTTTCAAAGAAGCATATAAAGCGCTTATACGATGAAGATCTCATAGCTATAGGATCATTGAAGTGTCCTTCAAAATAAGGAAGGAAAGTGTTGCAATGAACTTTTTCTTGTACCATGCAACCGATAATGATAGTAGTGAAGATAATGGGGATCAGATTTATGAGAGGCTGGACTCTATTCAGGAAAAGACCTGAACGTCCTGATGGAAGATCTAAACGCTAAGTTCAGACTAGACAACACTGGGTATGAATTTATAATGGGGCGGTACAGACTGAAAAGGATGACAACGAAGAGAAACTGATAGACCCATTTGCATGAAACAAAATGGTTATGAGCGGTAAAACTTTCTCCCACGAATGCAAATATAAAGCTGTATCAACTTAATATGACCACACTAAAAAGAATCAGATCGACCACATCTCCGTCAACAAGAAGTTCAGAAGATACATGAAAAATGTAAGAACAAAGAAAGAAGCTGGAAAAGCTTTAAATCACTACTTAGTGGTGGCCAAGAAGAAGAGGAAACCACTATGGAGAATGTCTGGGAGGGGTTTAAAGAAGCAATAAATTCAAAATA
Source organism: Schistosoma mansoni (assembly GCF_000237925.1). NCBI lineage: Eukaryota > Metazoa > Platyhelminthes > Trematoda > Strigeidida > Schistosomatidae > Schistosoma > Schistosoma mansoni. The sequence goes on from NW_017386071.1 coordinate 292,443, forward strand.
CCAAGGGATGCTGGGCTTCATGAAGTAGAAACAGTAAGGGAAACAAACAGGGCTATCAAACGAATAAACAATAGCAAAACAACAGGACCAGACAGCATACTAGCGAAAGCACTCAAGTAAGAAATGGAAATAACTGTGACTATGTCCCATACTTTCTTGGAAAATATATAAAACGAAAAAGACTCATCCGCGGGCTGGAATGAGTAATACCTCATCAAGTTATCAATGATCGTAAATCATAGTGATTGTGAAAGATACAGAGGCATTGTGCGCTTTTTGGGTTTTCCACTCACTTTTTTTGTTCGTCTTTTTTCAGGCCCTTTTCATTCAAGCTACTCTGTATTCTACCCTAGTTCACAAAGTACCTTCTGCCTAGACTCTAACCACTAAAATATCACACTAGAAACAGTACTAGATAAAGTTATAAATAATGTTGCTAATGTTACATCCAATTATGAGTTTTTGCCCGTTCCAACTATTGAAGTACTGGCCGTCGATATCCGCAAATCACGAACCCAAGTAGGCAGGAGAACCAAAACTCCAAATTAAGTTTATTTGCAATTCACAAATAATCGACCAAAATCGTTCTAACAACAATAATTATAACAATTACAAAGCAAACTTTCAATTTTATAGGTTCCCGGAGCAAAAACTCCTAAATACCAAACCAATGACAAAAGAAACCAAAATGTCCGAAAAGAATGATATAAACAAACAAGTCCAAAGGTTAAGTAAAACAAACACATCCAAAAACACAGTAAAATTGATGTACAGTAAAAAGGTTTTAATCAGCCAAATGTCTTCAGTTCTCCCGTAACAGCTAAAACGAACTTAAACGTTGGCGGAACACCAATCCAGATATTAAGATGCTGGACTTCATCAGGGTGAATTATTTACCAACCGAATCGTGGCACTACAGATCATTGTTGAGCAATGAAAAGAATGACAAACATAGCTCAGTATCAACTCTCTTGATTACGAGAAAACACCCAACAGTATGAACATACAAACTGAAGGATTCTCTCCGACATTTTGGAGTACCTGAGATCTTCGTTAATTTCATGAGAAACTCTTACGATGGACTGAATTACGAATCTGTGTATAAGGGCCAGCTCATATTTAAACTTCAATAAAGACTGTTGTCATAAAATTTTCTGCTTTCGCCTTTTCACTTCCGGTCACTGACTGGGTCGTAAAAACCTCCACATTTCAGTGACAGCAGTGAATACAATGAACAGCTCGCACGCAGATGGAAAATTTAGACTTTGCAAGTGATCCACCTCTTCTATCCCATACAGAGCAACAAATAATGTAGAGGGCAGCCTATGTAGCAGTAGTCTGCAACAGTAAGCCTTAATGTTCAGAGAGGAAAAAGCAAGGTCATGAAATACAACACAGTGAGTGCCAACCCAATCGGACTGAATGTAGAAGCTCTAGAAGAGTTAGAAAGTTTCCCGTACATTAGGGAAGATCAATAGTGGACAGGGACGATCCGATGAATACATAAGGGTAAAGATAGGCAAAGAGAGGGCAGCTTTCATGTAATTGCAGAATATATGGAACTCAAAACAACTGCCGGCTAACACTGAGGTCAAAATTTCTAATACGAATGTCAAAACAGTTATATTGTATGAACTCGAAACTTAGAGAACCCCCAAAACCATTATCAATTAAATACAGACATTGATAAACAGACATCTACGTATGATACTTCGGATCTTTTGGCCAGAGACCACTAACAGCATTCAAACGTGTGGGCAAACAAACCAGTTACGAGTTGAAGAGGAAAGCAAGAAAAGACGACAGTTTGTGGGATGTACTCTGCCTAGACCATCATACTGCATCCCTTGAGAAGTTCCAATCTGAAGGAAGAGGGAGACTGAAATTAACTTTGTGTCAGAATTTGTAGTCGATCATCGAAAGTATGAGTAAGGCTCGTTAGAGACCAGAAAAGAGTTCCTGGGACTCAGTCAGAAAATCCTGAGTGATGACTTGTGTTTTGTAAGGTTAACAGAGTTAGGTAACTAATTATGAAATTACAGCTGAACAGAAATACACCAAACCGTATGTTCGCAACGCGAAACCAGTTCTTCCACCTGCAGAGACATAAAATTTGTAGTCTAGAGTCACTTGGCAACATAATTCTTTGTGTCAAACTTTACGTAAATGTACTGGGTAACTTGTAGTCGTATGGGAATAATGTTGCTTTTGAAAGAGTACTCCTTGATTAGAATAACTTATCAATAGCCAACAATGATTCGACTCTGCATAATTCCAATAAACATTATCATTTTAATTGACCATCGACCAAACGTTAGGTACTAAAAACGTATATTTTACACCTTATACAGTTCGGAATATTGGTCCTCGCCACCACTTCAGTTCCCTCTGCAAACCTTCCAGAAGTGAGAAATATATACAATCACACTCCTGCCCTAACGTTCAAAAGCTACAGCTCCAGCCAAACGGGGAAAACAAATTTGTATCTGTAATTCACAAGTAAACACGATTAGCTTTCAGAGACTAACTCAAAATAGGGCCTTTGATAACAGTCAAACGCCTCATTTCTCAATCCCGAACATTTCGAAAGCAGCCACTCAAGTAATATGGCCTTATGTTCATTAGAACGACGTAAGAGATATAATGATCTTGTATGATCTTCTGCTCGAAGATACAGAGTAACCAAACTGTAATAATTACAGTAGCAGAGGAACCAACCAGTCGCCATCTGTGAATATCACACGTTAGAGAGAAAAAGATTCACCCTCCATGGTTGCCGAGAGCAAAAGCTTACACAGAACCCATATTCGCCGTAAACTGAACAACAGAATAAATCCACTCAAAGCCCGTTCACTACTTAGTGGTTATTTGGTTGAACTTTGCTTCAATTAATGAAGGGTGATGGTGTTTTTAAATGATGGTTAGTACTGATTGAACAATTATTGGTTAGATAACTAGGTGATAAAATTTGTTCAGGTAATAGTGTACATCTGAACTCATAATAAAACTAAGAACCGTCATCTTTCCAACTGCTTTGTTCGGGTTTCGAGTGGGTGATAGTGAGTATGCAAACTAACTAGACAAATATTCCTCACTCATTAAGTTTCAAAACTGCACACTGACCAAACGAAAGTTGAATGTTTTCATTCTCGGAATCGCTTCTTTTCTCTTATTGCCTGTCTGAGTTGACGTATGTGTAAAATATATGTATCGAATAATCATTCTTGTGTTCAATTTATTCTATCGAGTTATTCACCAATCCAGATTAAGTTGATCAATATGTATGAAGTTAGGAAGGATAAATATTACGTTAACCACCTCTACATCCAATAAAAATGGAATTGGACAACTGTCCTAGATCTTCTACTTAGACTAGTTGGGCCTTATGTATGTCTCCCAATTCCACTTCTAATAATACTATCCCTAACATGTTTGGTTCACATCCTCCTACCAGTATTTCTTACATATATATATATATTCATATTGTCTGCATAATTGTTTTATTGAATCATTTAGTTGCTTCTTCCCAAGCAAATTGTCTTTGATGCTCTTCCTTGTTATAATTTTTTTCCGTTAGTTTGCAGTGGTATATAAATCTCCAAAATCAATAGCTCTGTAAATGTTCGACATTGGATGCCGACCACATCAAATTTAATAGACTCACCTAGCTGAAGGCGCTCGGTCATGCATCCTCACCAGATCACGAATGGGAACGCTGTGCTCAACTTCTCCCGCGAACACTAACCAGATTAGATCAGCCACTTCTCGATATGTCGACGACCTTTCAAATATATCTTCGAACCTCTTCGCTTCTGACTTCTGAATTCACTGGGTGGGCACGATTCAATAATAGAAGGTGTTGCTGTTTAAGGTGTTGTCAAACTGCATTAACTGTGGAATTTTCAAGTTTACACATTCCAACTTATCAACCAACCCAGTATTGTTACGTTTATTGGTCCCAGCAATCCTATCGTCCTCCAACAATGGTCTCTTTCATTACGAGATTCGCAATCTCACAAATAACCAGAAAACCGAACACATCTAATGCAGTAGAAAGTTAACGCGTCCCTCATTATGCATCACTGAAGACCTGGAACTGGACATAAACGACAGGTACTAAGCACAAAAAAATTATGTGTTTTGCACTGGTTCTTCAAAAAGATAATAGATACTAGATAAGTGCAGTAATTGAAATACAAGTCTCACAGAAATGTAGCGTGAACTTTCCTAAATAATGCATCTCTATTTGTTCGATTTTTAGTTGATCCTTCTAAAGTGATGATAGTAGTAAAAACAGCTAATAATTTCCCATAAATAAACAGCTCCTACGAATTTCAAATTTAAGCTGATCGTATTATTTTTACTGGAAGAATCACTAACTTAAGACGCTTAAACAAGTTTCCGCAAGGAATCACGTTTTTATAAGTCATACGAGACACTGCTAAGTAGCTTGTTTAGATATTATACTCTGCAACACGTCTGACCGAAATACTAGTATATTGTTACTCTTAATTATCCTCGACTTCTGGTTTGATTGCCTTTAGGTCATTTAGTAATGTGAGACTCTAAAGACAGTACTTTGAAGCCTTACGCATCCGATGTCTCTTCAATGCTGTAGAAGTATCAAACATAAATCCGACTACCGAAATAGAATATCTGATTGAGATAATAACACGAACATATTCATACATTTAAAAATTGACGCAGAAGCTAAAAAATCACTCTACATAGGATAAATATCGACTCCATTGATAGCTCGGAAACGCATTACATGTCTTCAGTCTTCAGTAATAAGGATAGTGGGTTGATGAACCTGTGTTAATCCTGACAGATTGCCTTCCAGTGAAGGTTCAGCTTCTCCTTTAAAATTTTCACTGATGGGGCTGATACTACTTGTTCGGGTAATGCGTTCCAGTCATTGACCACTCGATGAGAAAAAAGGTACCCCACCTTTAGTTTGTTAGATCTCAGTTTGTGAATCTTCTTGCTATGACCCCGGAGATTATAATTGCTGGAGGAAGCAAAAAGATAAGGTATATTAACACCCAAATCATAATTAAAGGTACGAAATGCCAGTATAAGATCACCTCGTGTCCTGCGATAAGACAAGGGGAAAAGGTTTAGACGTTTTAAACGCTTATCGTAAGGGAGTTTAGAAAGACCCTTCACTAATTTTGTCCCCACACGCTGGATACGCTCAGGTGATTTAGTATCCTTTTTCAGACATGGGCTAGCTGCTTGGATACAGTACTCTAAGAGTGGCCTTGCATAGGTGGGATATAAAATTCGAAACATCTCCTCGTCAAAGCATTCAAATGCTCGGCGAAGTGACCATAGCGCACGATAACCTTTGTAAGCAGCCGCTTTGCAGTACGTAGTAGTTTTCAAGTCGTGACTTATAGTTACTCCTAAGTCTTTATGTCCTTGAACGCGTGGCAGAGATGTACCATTAATGGTACAATGGTAACTATTACCGTGGTCGATGTGTATGAGCACGCTCTTCCTGGAATTAACTTCCAAGCCCCAAACATGAGCCCATCTAACTAATTCGTCTAAGTCAGCTTGGAGATGACAACGATCGGCCTCACTTCTTATTGTTCTCCAGATTTTGACATCATCCACAAACAGTAATGTCGACAACTCAAGCAATTGCGGTAATCCATTAGCATACAGAAGGAAAAGTGAAGGGCCTCAGATGGTGCCTTGGGGTACACCACTTTTGACCGGCCTCCATTCGGATAGCGTTCCATTGACCTCCTTTCTCTGTCTGAAGTCACATGAAAAATTCCTATCTATTCCTGTATAGCACCTGTTATTCCAACGCTCGAGAGCTTCTGTATAAGACTGAAGTGTGAAACCTTGTCAAACGCTTTGCTAAACTCTATGAATACCACGTCGACAGACAGGCCGTTATCTAGGGCTGCTGTCCAATCCTCTCTCGCAATGAGTAAGTTAGTTAAACATAAACGCTTGTTACGAAACCCATGTTGCTCGGGAGTTAACAGATTGTACGAATCTATGTGACTCAGTGGCCTAGCCTGAAATATCTTTTCAAGTAACTTAACGACTATGGTGGTCAGGCTGACAGGCCGGTAGTTAGATACGATCCGTCTCTGACCATCCTTAAATATAGGACTAACAATAGCGTCTTTCCAGTCTCCAGGTAGTTGAGCGAGTGAAAGGGACATGTTGAAGAGCGTCGCGAGCGGTCTTGAAATAATGTCCGCAAGCGATGACAGCAAACGTGGGTGTAACCCATCGGGGCCCGGTATCTTACATGGTTTGAGGTTAGTTATCAATGGAAGAACAATTTCTTCAGTCACGTGCATAGATCCTATGGCTGGTATTTCGTTGTAAATGGGACAAGTAGTTGTAACACTACACGTAGAGTAGACTTCACTAAAATAGTTTGCAAATGACTCAGCCAGTAAATCTGAATTTTCGTTTAATAGTAACGCGGGGATACCATCACTACGTTTTGTCACTTCGGACAGGTACGGCGATTGTATGCCAACTGTCCTTTGTAAGTGGTACGGGATTTAGCTATGGCCTTTTTACATATATTTCGGATTTTTTTATATTCGCACTTAAATGATACATGTCCTGTTGACAAGGATAAGTCCCAGAAGTGTTTCCTACGCTCTAACAACTTCTGGGTATCCTTATTAACCTATGGAGGGCAATGTGATAGCTTACGTGCTGACCATGGGATAAACGGTTGAGTTATGGAATTGAACGTAGCCTTAAACCTATTCCATTCGTCTTCAATCGATCCATCAGCATCGATCGACCAGTCAATCGAGCACAGTCTCTGATTGCCGGAATATTACCTCTCCAGATATTAGGACGGGGTGGAGCAGATGCAAATTCTATACCATGTGTCCGGAACTTAAAGGAAAGTACGACGTGGTCAGGGGAAGGTGTTGAATGTCGACGACATCTTCACAGTGGTGTGTGAGGACAAGGTCTATCAATGACGGATCATGTTCAAAGTCAATATGTGTCGGTTTTCTGATACATTGTGCAAGTGCACGCTGAATAATTTTTGATAGAAGATCGCTATCGAAACCCCCACCTGAAGCTGTGAGCTCTATCCAGTTGATATGGGGTCTCCAACGATAAGACAACATTCTTCCTTACTCCAAAAACAGACGTGTCTTATGATAAAGTCGTCAGCAAGACAACACGGACTACGATATATTCCTCCTATAGTCACTAACCTGTTTTTAGACCTAATTGTACAACATACTACCTCACACGTACCACTAACATGCGCCTCCGATATGATCGAGTGTATGCGAAAGTATGACATATGACATTATGTCTCCTCCCTTGTGATTTATAACTCTATCACTTCTGATACAGATGTAGCCTGAAATGATGGGAGAACAGTCTGTATCTACAATGAGCCAAGTTTCGGTGACAACAATTATATCGAGATTTAATTCATCCACCATCAAACTTAGCTCGTACTTTTTATTTCGGAGACTACGGGCATTCGTGTAGCACACATTTAAAGTGTTTTTGGAAACATACGTTCTACCCATACAGGTCTCGGAAGCATTGACTTCCAAGACCTGACATGTGCGCGAAAACGTTGGAATCTTTTTACTCATTTCAATATGAAGGACGAACTGAATAAACCATTTCATCGATTATTACTCCTGAAAACTTGCTTCGAACCAAGTCTATATTAGTGCTGTTTTATTATTCTGAACATAACAAAACACCTAGAAGGACAGTGAGGCAACAAAAATGGAGCTCTATATCAGTCACTAAATACTAGGTCGTAACAAGGAAATTGGATATTGTGCAACTTTTCAACTAACGCGTTACATGGTGTCGGTTGAGGCGGACTGAATATTTTGATATTTTCTTGTCCACTTAAATGCGTTGCTTAAACGTCCTCCACTTTCGTAATGAGCTTAAGATACTTTTATTTGTGCATACTGTGACACATGGTTACCTGTATTATGCATTTTTACTTGTTCGTTTAAAATAAGTGCTATTGATGTGGCCCTTAAAAGTTCTCTCTAGGTATATTGCTTTGTAAGCTAAGCTTTTTTGCAGCCTCTTCTGTTCAGATGACTCCCTGAACTTTTAACGACACATAGCATGGATAAAGATCAAAAACACTATATCTGTACGCAAAAACGGAGGGATTCAGGTGAACATGCGAGAATCCGCCTTTTTCATGCTATTTCGCCTTTTGTTTCGTTTTCCTCCATTTCCAAATACATATCCCCACAGTTCTTAGGAGGTTTTAATGTGAGGATGTCTTTATTCCGAATAATCACATTATTAAATAACAATATATTGTTCAAATCCACTCAAAGTAGGAGACTCGATCATATTCACAGTTTTCAATGAATTCGGTCGCAAACTGTGTTTATCACTCAAACTAACCTTTTATTTGTGCTTGCAAAGTATTTCTATCAAGGAAAACTGGTAACTGATCCTTTGTTGGATTTGAAGGAATAAGGAATGACCGTCATCGGTTTTGTCACGGTTCAAAACATGACATAGGATTTTGCTATATTGAGTTTCAGTATTTCGTGCTTCATTAGTTTTATTGTTCCAAGTGTATTAGTGCTTTATAGGAATATCCCACAAGTGTTCCACCCTTTGGTAGGTATCGGAACATTGGTATGCCCACCAACAACTAAATATAGTCATCAATTTTGTCAGCTGTTCCGTTTTTATTTAACTGTCATAGTTGTGTTTCGAGAGAACCTTTCCGAGTTCGGAGTATCTGTCTCCTACCTAACTATTCACTTAACTCTATATGGTAAATGAGTTGATAAGATACATTTTGTGTTGACATGTGGGGCTCGAAGAATATGTGGACGTTCTGTTCTTTCAGTTGAAAAATGTTACATTAGAACTGGTCTTCATCAGTACGAAAATTGGCCGTATGTATTAATTTAGTTTAATTCATTTTCTACCATGCTCAAGAAGGTTTACCAGCCTGCATTGTTCGGTGGCTGGTAAACTATTAGGAGGGGGTAAAAAAGTCTTATTCAGTTAAGTAGCCCGTATTGTAGGCCATAGACGTCTTCAAATTGTTACTCATATCTGAGAGAATCACCGATAGGTTAGTGGTTGGGTTAGGCAAAGTGCTAGATAGATATTTAGTCAGCAAGTGAGACCGTGAACCTTGAAGCCAACTACGCCGCGTCGGGACGTGTGAGCTAGTCGGAGCCTATGGTAACAGACCATGCTTTATGGTTCAAAATCCGACTCGGTAGTACAGATGTATCCATTCTTTATCACTCCATGGACCTTCGGTTTCTGTTTTGTTTCATGTGACTTGTTTCTTAATTTCATCCGACATTTTACAAATACACCTTTTTCAAGGTTATTTTTGCTCCAAATAAAATTGTATTAATTTGTTCCCTTACATCGCTGTTGTTGAACTGTTATACATTTGTTCTAGATTATATGTTGTTAGTGACTGACTGCAAACTTGAACCATATCATGTGGTTTGTTTATCAGTGTTTTTAGGAGTTCAGTTTTGTCCTCCAAGCTGGAATGTCGAAATACAAATCTCCCCCTATTGTTTTAGACATCAGTATTCACTTCACTAACAATCCTAACCTTGGAACCAACATCCATGTATAATAAATGCTTTAAGATTTTGCCTTAATTACTAGAGGTCTGTCATAAACGTAGCCATTTATTTAATCTCACTTTGCACTTGGATTCGCTGTAACAATTTCAAGTAAATCTGCCTAGTTTTCATCGATAGCCTGTCACTTTTACAATCTTATCGTGAGTTTAGTTGGATTGTCAGTTTTTGTTTATTGTTAGTAACACTATTATAAGCTTTTCACTCTGTCAGTGGTCATGGTATCAGTTTCTTTAAGTCGTACTAAACAATTGCCGCGTAGGAAATTTCACGGTTTCGGAGTCAGAAATAAAAGATTAGAACTTTAAAATATCAAAGAACTTATACGCGTTATATTCACGAATTTTTAGAAAGAACACCATACTTTACCATCACGAAATCTACAAGTTTGTTTAATAAAATTACAAACAGTTATCTCGACTGACTTGGACTTTCCATCATCCTTTTATACTTGAAGTGTCACTCGATTATTAAAAAGCTCATTAAATACCATTTTTATTTTGAATTTGTATTACCAGCAATACGCGTTTTTTAGTTGACGAACAGCAAGAGTAAATCAAGGGCGACAAGAATAGCGGTATGGAGGATATAAACTAAGAACCGAGATTTTTTCTTTTGACTCACGTTACAATAATTGTAACAATTATTGTTTGCTCTAAATTCTATATGATACCTACGAAATCATCTAATGTTCTTTGATCCTTATAGGACTTATTTATTATCTAGCTACCATTAATCCGATCCTTGGGGGATTCTCATGAAGAATGGATCAGAGGATACTAAAAATTGAAGAGCATGTTAATGAGACTTTGAAAACGAACCTCAAGTACTTTGATTGTTCCTTGGGTATATCTAAAATACAGAAAAACTTTAGATGCTGGGGACTTAGTGTATGGTCAAATTTCGGAATATTTAGAACTAAAAAACCTTATTGAGAAAATGAAGGATATCGATGTCCCTCAAAATAACTTAAAAACCAAAGTAAATGTCGGAAGCAATATTTATGTAAATGGATTAATGTAAGAGCACAACATTATTTAATGGACAGTTATTCTGTTGAACCTATTGCAGTTGACATTGGTCTAGGATTTTACCTTGAGTGCAGTCATGTTGAAGCCTTAAATATTATTGATTCGCGCATCTCTATCCTAAACGGGCGTGCCGACATGTACAAGAAAAGAGCTAATTCTATAAAAGCTCAGATAAAGTTGTTTCTAGAAGTAAGTTATCTGGTTATTTCTAATATTATTTTAAGGGTCTCCGAAATCTCCAAAATATTAAACGGGACTGCTAAACAGTAATAAGATTTTTCTGTAAATATGTGTATTCTACATTTACTTAGAAGAAAGATGTTTCAAAACCGTTTATATACTACAACTATTATTTTACTAATAAATTGGATAATTTGAATGCCTATTGTTTTACATGTTGCTTCTACAGGTAACTAGGGTTTGGATCATAAATTTTAGCAAACAATTGTGAACCCTTGAATATTTCTGTAGATGATTTTTCCACGGTTCTTAACGAAACATTGGGTTACTAGATCCATGCAATATTATATTTAAATGTATATTCACAAATCACTTTCCTGGGGTTTCTAAGTATGTAACAGTTCGATGTCCAAATATTTGTATACTGCATTAACTTTAAAAAAAACACCAATATATCCTTGGGCATTACGTGCAACAGTAAACTGGAATCTACGTCACGCCTTTTGCCGTCATATTTTAATCGTTTTGCCATATTTAACTACTTAGTCAAGGGTGTCATTGGGAACGTTAACCCGATACATTGCTGAGTAACAATTAGTTAAACTACTAGGCTAACGAAGCAGTTAGAACGCGTACGAACCTCTGGTTTGATCTAAAAAATGATGCCGCAACTCCAAAGAAGTTAAAATTATCCTAAGAATATGTTAGGAAAGTCAAAGTGATGGCGTTGACATTATAATAGGAAAAATAATCTAGTTGGCATACTAATAATAATGTTAAAATAAAGAAAAACAACTGAACAACACCCATCAGGTTGATAGATAGAACACAACATAGTCCTGAAGTGAAATAAATACAAGGTATATTTTAACAAATAACGGAGGATCACAAACAGCTGCTCGTAGCACAAAGAACTGTGATGACCGTACACTAGTCAATGTACTTTAAAACCATCTGTGATTTTAATGTAAAAAAAACGCACTGGCAAAAATCTAATTGTAGTTAGGCATAGTAATTTAGATTAGTGCGCTTCTTAGCTTGAACTTCCAAAATGGCATCCATGTAATCTTCGTGTGTTACTTCTGATGCACTTCGACGCAACGCAATCATACCCTGAAAAAATTATAATAGTTTCGGGATATAAGCAATGACTAACTCATTTTCTCAGCGACATGCAAATATCTCGTAAAAGATTAAACTGAGTGCCTATAAGCCGATGAGTGGACTTGAACCAGTCATCGTTAAAGTATACTGACGAGTTACTAGCCTTTTGCAGATCGCTATGAGGATTTCCAGCTGAAATAAAGATAGGTCGTATATATAATTCCCAGACTAAGGCGTAAAAAAAATCAACTTTTGTAAGATGGTAAAGAGTTAATGGCTCAAGACTTCCGATAATGAATCACTTAAGCAATTATTGGTGCGTGCACAACTGGTTGCTTTGAAGTCTTGGATAAACTGTCAATTAGTTGCAATATTATATTTACTCAATTGACTTTTCCTCATAGGACCAATTTTAACTCCCAGGAAATTCTTGACACTGCGATTAGTAAGATAAACACTTTACATCTAGTCGGTAATTTGATAGAAAGCCCCCATTTACTTCACTCACGTACTTATTACCGAACTAAGATTAATTTCCATCTAAAAACGGACTAGACTGTTACTTTAATTTTACCTATTTAGTCTTTTCATACATTTTTTATTGTTCATATTAATAAATATAGGTCGACTTATTCACCAGGTACTTGGGAATGAACAACACTGATACTGCCCCGCTGCCTAAACCGAAGTAGGTGGGGCGAGGTTCAAACCTGGGCGTTGGTGACTGAGACTCAAACACCCTAACCAATAAGCCGCTGCTCCACGATCCTTTTAACTACTTTGAAGTATATCCACTTAGATCAGCTAATATAAATCTTATTATTTTGGTCAGTCAATCACATCCGTGCGTACCTCTCTAATAGGTTTCGCGTGATACTTAGTGGTGGCAGTTATAGGAACTGGATAAACTAATTTAGAATCTGCTATCGTGTCTCAGATGCTTTGGCGGCTTAACTCATTTGGATATCGTGGATTTCACACTCTACACTTATTCTCCACACTTATCCAGTTCGTCCCATAAGTTTATTCGAGAGATTTTAACTTAAGTTAAATTTCCCGAAGCTTGTTATCATGGTTTAATCTACTTCATGTTGTTTAACGTATCAACAAGAGACCCTCAAATAGACTTAGATTTGTTCGGCACTGCACAAATCACTCTGGGTTAAATACAGCGCTCAAATAGCAGCTTTCATATTACTAGCTATCCAAAACAAAGAGCACAGCTAAAAATAAATCAAACTATAAAAACAATTTTTTCAACAAACTTTTGAATAGTGAAATTGGAGGACTGTTAGAATTCCTTAATCAGTTTAAATTTGTGATGGACACTAAACAACTAGAGTGGACTATAATTAAAATGTCAGTCAGCAAATACAACAAAAATAATAATGGGTACAACTTACGGCTTCCACACACACAGCTTTACACTGAGCTCCATTAAAGTCATCTGTACAGCGAGCTAATTCTTCAAAATTGACATCTTTTCTGAAGTGGTGTTTTGGTGAGAATAGATTTGATAACTTACTGTACATTCATCTTGCGAGAGTGAATCTGCATAATGCGGGCACGTGCTTCTTCGTTTGGTGCAGGAAACTCGATTTTCCGGTCAACTCTACCACTTCGTAACAGCGCTGGGTCTAATATATCTACTCTATTTGTAGCCGCAATCACCTTGATGTCATGATTTGGTTGGAAACCATCCAGTTGATTAAGAAGTTCTAACATTGTTCGCTGTACCTCACGATCGCCAGCTTTCTCACTATTGAAACGCTTTGTTCCTTAAAACAAGTATAAAACAGGAATAAGACTCAATTTAGCATGGGTTAGAAGCTTCAGAGAGTTTCTGAAATCTGTTACTCTGATAACCCCAGGAAGTATATAGTTACGATCAGAAATCAAATTTTATTGTAATAGTGGATGACTATTTGGTAGAAACTTGTACTGTTCGCTGGGACGATTGCTCAACAAAATGCTGTGGTAGCAATGTTTTAAGAAGCATTGTTGAATTAGATTAAGTAACAGAAAAACAGTTGCACAATGAATAACTAGTTGCCTAATACCACTAGCATCTTATGTAGTGATTCTTACTACATATTTGATTTTTGTGAAACTTAAACATGGTCACGAAAAGAGGTGTTGGTGCTCGAACAGTAAAGATGAAGACACAACGCCCCTCCGGCAAGGAACAAATAAAATAGTTTGGAATACAAACGCTTTGAGCATACCGGTCTCGTTAACTATAGATTTCTGTGGCCAAGAAATAGAAGCTTTATCCACTTTATGGAGCAGCTGAGCTGAATTACGAAGTTATAATTACTAATGTAATGTTCTGGTAATACTTAACAAATTGTCCGCTTTCTAGTACTATGATCGCCAGTAATATTCGGTTTAGCACATAGCACTTAATTTGATGTGTTCCTTTTATATACTTAAATATTTTTTGGAAACCCATATATCATTTCCGTCCCAGTTTTGCAATGATTTTGCTCAATCAGTCAGATTCTACCGACTTTCGGAGGTATGAAGATAAAATACTCCGTATCCAATGGCAAATAAAAATGAACAACCGGACAATCAAAGTGTATGCACTACAAGATATGTGAATAAACATAAAGGAAGTTGTTACTTTCGGGTGGTTTCGTTCTATGAGCTGGATGGTTTAGTTGTGGAGCTTTCATTGTTCTTCAGTTAGAAGCTTGTGTTCAAAAGAATAACCGAAGATTCACAACCAGACCATCCAGCCCAGAGAACGAAACTCCATCAAAAATTAGCCACCTGAGCTACAAATCTCCACAATCTCAAAACTGTTATTAGAGCAAGAGAGAAAAGACTAAAGTTTATAAATCCTAATTAATAAAGTCTCTGTACTACTTCATATGATCCAATAACATATTTGACGAATGCTTAACCTAGAAGTCTGTTTTTATATCCATAAGACAGGACTTGCCTTGCTTCAGGCACAAACAAGTACTTATTTATCATCTAAGTACTTGAGAATTAACTCTATAACCAATGCTAGTTTTTTTCTAGGCACATAACAGAAGTGTTGCAGAAAGAAACTCTTCACCCCTTTAAAAAAGAGACTGGAAATTTATGCATTTTGACGTGTCAACCAATTGCGGAACTGTATAGCTTCTAATTAGTCAGATAAGTAGTTTTAGTCTTCATACCAATCAGTCTGTGATATAAGTGAATGTTTTTAGTTTAAAAATATTACTGTTGAGGCACTCCCTAAGTGAGTGGGGTTTGTAGTTATGTCAATTCATGAAAGCCTAGTATGTCTAATAGGAGTTCTGTCCAAACTTCTGCCTCATGATCTTAACCACTTTACTCAATGTGCTTGACAAGATGCATTATCAGTATAAAATATCACAACCATGAGTCCATTCGTAAGAACATAACACTATAACTAACTAGGAGGTATGTATGGAAGCAGAAACACGCACTAAACACGACTCATAACATAAGACAAATTAGTACAATATTTGCCAAAATAAAACATTATGATTGGCCATAAAACGAAAAAAGCAATAGGCGAATTTTTCGGATGAGCTTTTTGATTTGCGTGAATTTATGGACAACTATCCGAATATCAACAGACTGAAATCGTTGAGACGTATAAGGAAGTATATAGATGTGTCAAGCAATCAAGTGATAGTATTTAGTGATATACCTGAAATGGCAGGAAGAGCGAGTGAGGGGACAATGAGTCCAAGTTTGAGACATGATCCCTAATATTAAAAAGGTACCCATGAAGAGACCTAAAGTGAACTAGTGTAATAGAACTTGATATTTTGACTAAGTATTTCAAAAATATAGATGAACTTTAAAATTCGTGACGTTTACCGATGGCGTCGAGCTCGTCAATGAAAATAATTGCTGGAGCTTTTTCTTTGGCCAATTGGAAGGCATCCCTGACCAGTTTAGCTCCGTCCCCAATAAACATTTGCACTAACTGAGGACCAGCAAGTTTAAGAAACGTGGATTTGGTCTGAGCTGCACATGCACGAGCCAGAAGTGTTTTTCCTGTACCTGGTGGACCATACAACAAGACTCCCTTTGGTGGCTGAATACCAAGTGCCTCGAAGCGATCACGATGAGTCATAGGGAGAACAACAGCTTCAATTAATTCCTTGAAGAGTAAAGTTGAGTGGATAATTTCTTACCTGTATCTGTTTATCAAGCCCACCAATGTCACTATATCTCTCGGTTGGACGTTCATCAACCTCCATAGCCTTTACTCGAGAGTCGAATTCCGGTGGAAGTTTTTCAAGGATCAAGTATGAGTCTTTATGTACCCCAACTAAGTCGCCAGGTTTTAATTCTTCGGGAGGTACAAGACCAATGACCGGAAGGAAGTATGTTTGCCTAGTACTTGTTTTGATAACTGCACATTTTCCCTTACGCTGAGAATCAAGATCAACGTTTGCTCCCTCTTCTATCTCATCTTCTTGAGGTTCTACGTCTAGCAACTAAGGGAATTAAGATAATAAAAATAGATGGTACTTCGACGACGGTTGCTACTAAATAGGGAAGTGCCTTGTTCATTTTTATCTTGCTTTTACTATCCTTAACTTTTGTCTGTTTCGTGTTTATTTCATGATTGACGTGTTTCAACTCAGACTGCATGAACTAAACAACGTTATGGTATGATATGTTGATTTACACGAATTTCAGAATCAAGCAGTCTTGCTCTACTCGTCAGCTCTTCAGTAGACATGCGCATAACTTCGTCCACCATAGCTTCCTGAATCAAAAATATCATAATTGAATAGAGTACTTACGTCCACATCATCCCATATCGGTCTTTCTATCGTTGAAGTCATGACTGCGCAGAGGATTCGGACTTCGCGGCCTGTATGAAGGTCAGGATAAGATTCATACATTGGCGAGTGCCGGTTGACAAGAAAGTAAAAGCTTTCGCTTAACGATATACCATGTTTTGTACCAAAGAATCAAGAATAACTCCCTATATATACATATATATAACAGATAGAAATAGATGAGAAAGACAAGTGAGCAATGTTAATTTTCGCGATTCGCAGTTCTGCATGAATCTCACTAAACTGTGGATGTACTTGAAGAAGGTACTTGTATCACATGTTCATTGAGGTGGTCTCAGTCATCCTCTTCCTCATACATCAAACGAAACTCCAGACGTAGCCCCTATGTCTCGAATTTTGACCAGTCTGAGAATCTTCACTTAGACGATCTATCCCAGGTGGGATAAAAACATGAAATACATTATTGCAAATTTTCATTCATTGTAGAGTAATTCAGTCCTTGGTTGCCTCTTATTTTACGTCAAGATAGAATGAAACACTGTAGTATTTGTACGAACTAATGATCCTCTTTGTTACGTCTGGCCGATTGTGAACGCTATATTCGCTTCCCTAAGCTAGTTCCGTAACCCCGAGCTAGAACTACTCCGCGACTTGAAGACCGGAGAAAAGGCACAAAGTGTGTGGGAAGCACTTTACTACAGGGTTCATTTATGTACAGAAAATATAGGGATTTTATAGTATTTTAAGAGTCCTTGAGTTTTTACCGAAAATTCTAGAATACTGCTAAACATAGTGGCAGTGCATTAATTAGCCAATCAGGATCTCCACCTGTGACTTTTCCATTTTCGTTATTTTAGTAACATAACTTCACATAACTTCTAATTAATCGCTGATTGGTTGAAATGCTCCTTGATGACCCATGAGCTTGTCATGTCGCTTGCGAGAAAATTGCAGGGTCATCCCAACACTCTTGTACTTGATGACCCGGTGATTTCGAATCCCATATATATTACGTTCATTTCTGCTCATCTAGTTCTACCTGTTGTAAATTGCACTATTTCGGGAGTACATCTGTTTGAATGCTTGGAATTATTATAGACATCTCAGTCTATTATCTTGATCTTTATAAGATCTCACTCTGTTAAGCTCGTTATAATAAATCCGCTTCATATTCGATAGGACTCGCGGCTATATGTCGCAACTCCAGTAGGACATATCTCGTGGGTAAAATTTTGAACATATCTTTGCCCATAAGACTCGGAAAATTTTAGCCGCAGTTACATTGTAACTTGTGGCTCTTAAGTCACTAATTGCTAGAACTCCTAAATCATTGTGACCAGTTGCTTGAATTAGTACTATTTCACTGGTGAGTGCTCACGAAAATCAACACAGTAATTGACTGACACTATTGTACCCTTTCTAGGATTCGTTTCCAACGACCACTGATTGGTCCAATCAAGCATAGCATTTAAATCCTCCTGAAATCTTGTCACCTCATCCACATTGTGTGTCGGTCTCAATCCCTCAATATCATCTACAAACAATAGATCAGATGATTTTACGACCTAGTAAGTCAATCATGCAGATTGAAAGTAGAAGCTGTTCTAGGATAGTCCTATGTGGAACTCCACTGTGTACATATTCACATGATGATAAAGCACCATTAGTTCTTTAACACCGTATCCTATAACTATAAAATTCATGAATCAAATCTCTTAATTTAAAATTGCTTGTGGAACCTTTGGGCCAATACCTAGAGGAGAGAATTTATTAAGGCTTTATCGTGATCTATAAAAATGGCACCTACCGGGTGACCTCTGTCATTTACTACTATCTGATCTTCTACACGAGCGATGAGGTCGGTCAACCATGAAAGACTTACTCTAAAATCTGTTTCAAATAATGCTTTATTCCTTGTAAAGCAGAATAGTAACTTCAATATCCTTTCTTGCTTATTTAACCACAGCACCAATATGGCTGGCTGGTAGATATTTATTTTACAATGGGGTTTTGTGGAGATTGTAGTGATTTTTAATAGTAGAATTCATATTTATCCTGACTAACTGTTGTACAGAAGTCTAATTATCACAATTCATTAAAAGTGATATTGCTGCCAGACGTTCTTTGGAATGATGTCATGAGACGATTATTTCACTTCCATAGGTTATTTACAGAATAAATAGGATCTTATTGCGTAAACGCCTTGTTTAGATATTAATAGTCGAAATCTTTGGAAAAAGCGACTGATTGCTGCGAGCTTCCAGTTCCATAGCGTTCATCGATCGACTCGTTTTAGTCTTCTGGGACTTATACGAAGTTTGGCGAACTATCCAACGTCCAGCAATCAGCTTGAATAATATTTTGATGAGGGTTCAGTTTTACTTTACTGACCATACAAATGGATCCTTGTGGTCTTTAGACAATTTTGATTGCGCCAGAGACATACTGACATCATTCCCTGTGGTTAGACAATTATAACCTCTAGTGCTCCGAGAATGGTTGACATGAGTACATCGAGATTTATGTGATTTGGATCTTGGAGTAATCGCATGACCACTTCCTAATGATCACGGGATGATTCAACTGGTTACCTTCTGTAGTAATAACACCCAGCCTCTAGTCATCATAGTTTGGTAAAATAACAAATGAATATTTTGAGAGAGCTTAGAGATTGTAAACTCCGCCAATTGCGTTTTGAAGTGGATATTCTCGGAGGAAAAATAGTGTATCCCCCAACTTCACTGGGTTTGCGTCTCGCTGTAGGAGAAATAGTTTTCAGAAATTTTCTTGAAATGGTCGACCCATCGCTTCTCATATGATAGCGTTTTTTTTGTTAAAAAGTTACAGAATCCGTTTATTTCATTCCTCGGGTGAGAACGGAAACCATGATACAGGGTTGTCTAACCTTCAATATCCTGTACAATGGTATGAAGACAAAGCAAATTGATGAGCTGATGAAAGAGCTCTAACTTCTGTTGAATTGCTGGGTTGGATGTAAATGTCATGAGGCTGTCAAAAACAGACATAGTCAAACAATAAATCAGAAATGCCTGCGACTCGGTTTCACCGAAAATCAATCACTAGTATGAAATGGGATTTATCAGTAACTCCTGAGTATCGAATGGCACATAAATTCCTGATGAAAATTGTAAGGATCAGCGTAACAGATATTTTACAGCTAAACATTGATAGTATTATACAAAGTAAATATTCTGTAGAGCAGAAAAAGTAATTATCAAAGAGTTCATGAGAGCAGAAGGATTTCACATCGTAGCGGTAAATAAATCCCCAAAATTAATAGCTCTGTAAATGTTCGACATTGGATGTCGACCACATCAAATTTAATAGACTCACCTAGCTGAAGGCGCTCGGTCATGCATGGGAACGCTGTGCTCAACTTCTCCCGCGAACACTAGCCAGATTACATTAGTCACTTCTAGATATATCGACGACCTATCAAATATATCTTCGAATCTCCTCGCTTCTGACTTCTAATTTCACTAAGTGGGCATGATTCAACAATGGGTGTTGTTGTTTAAGGTGTTGTCAAACTACAATACCTATGGCACTTTCAACATGTACACTACTAAAATGCTAAAAAGCACATATACATTTTTTGCTGCTTCTCTCAAGAGTAATAAATTTTGTATGATTACAATCATGTCACAGTTCAGATTTCTTGACGTAGGTCTATTTGCATTTAATGGTAGAACATGTAGAATGACGTGAAACAAAAAGGAATCGAAAAATACTAAAAGCAATAGATAAAATACCTGAAGTCTTTAAGATGATAATGCGGAAGACCAAGCCAATTTTACTCCCTGTACTTCCAGATGCGTATTTATGCCTCATTAGGTAAGAATTTCGGTTTTTCAACTAACTGGGATCAGTGGGTTGCTAATCATTGTGAATTAAAAAGTTCTGAAAACATAGAAGCTTTATATGTAAGGCACTTAGTGTACTAAGAATCATGATGCCCGTGAAGCTATTTCATAGTCCTATATACAAACCTATTGTTTATAGGCATTTTGGTCGAATTTGCAAAATGATTAGTGAATTAAATCATCGAAATCCCGTTACAAACCATCTCGTGTATGACATTCACCCAAACAGATTAAAATTACCCCTCTTATCGTGTGTTATTTATTTGATTTGGTTCATTGCTGCTTTAATCGTACCTTATTAGGGTTTAGGTGTCCGGTTTCTGACTCCCTTATGATAGAATGATAACATAATTGATGAAACATATATCCCACTTGGCATTAACGGAATTAAACAAATAAAATTCAAAACACAGTTCACACATCCGTTAATGCAGATAGATAATAAGGGGAAATAAACGATGCTGGTGAATTTAAATAAAACATGCTTGTACACAGAGAAGTCAGACACAACAGTTTCAGTCTGTTCATTTATGTAACTAACGGTAATTGGAATTTCCTACCTCGCAAACGATTTCGTAGGTCAACTCGAAAAAGGTTCTCTCAAGTAAGTTAAATCATACTAAATAAATATTAAGATATTCTGAAGATTCTGCTTATATTAAGCATATAAACAGTATGCGAAAGTTCGACACTAGTGAATTACAAAATAAAAGTTACAGTGCTTGAAAGTTATGAACATGGTGATTCTCGTAGTTTATATCAGCCAAATTTCTTAAGGCAAACACTGCAGCACACATATGAACAAGCTTTACAAACTCTGCTTACAAAGTCAGTTTTGGGCGCAAAATCTTCAAGTTTCAAAGTCTCTTATGTATAAGCTACAATATTCGAAATCATTAGGGGACTTGCGTAAACATCTGTGATGCTCGAGGTCCCGAACCCTAAGATGCAAAGTTCAATTTTCTAATCAATGCCGCACACGGACTAATATAACAAAAAACACAGTGGTTCGACAAAAAGTGTGGTATTGCATGTATATAAAATAATAACATTGGTGAAAATTATGCAATGTACTCGAACAGTTTTATGAACTGGGATGTATAATCAAGTGATATTTTGGAAATATGATATAAACAAGCTATGAAATAATCAACCAATATGATGCCCATCATAGTCAGAAGCAAAGTAAAATAATCGCTACTGACCACGGAATATCAAAATAGAATTAATGAAATAGCAAAAACACAATTTTAAGTAAATATCAACCCTAACATTATAGTGGATCAAACATTAGACATAATATACAAAATATGTATGGACGAGATGGAAGACTTAACAAACAAGGAGAAACAAAATGTTTATGCAATGTACCAAGTACACAGCAAGGTTTTCTCATACATATGTACGGACACGCACAAAAAGAATTTAAATTTTTTTCCCGAAGTATTTCTCTTCTCATCAAGTATAATAAATGTCTCTTACGTTGCGGAGGAAATCGACCCATCCCTGAGCCTAACTACGTATTGCAAAGCACTCAAATCATTTCCTTAGCCCTGAGAGACAAAATTATTTTAGCTCCACACATTTCATTAAGTTTATTATTACCTTCATTGGTAGAGGTACACTTGTCGTCAACCAATCCGGTTAGGTAGTGTAAGACGATTGAACTGACAACCCTAAATAATGTTAAGTCTATATTTTTCGTGATATCCAAAACTTAATTACACAAGATTAAAGTTTAATACAAACAGTGGATATACCTATTTTCCAGTGCTTTTGCCGGAATTCATAGTCCTATTTTATAGATTTATCCCAAAACGTCGAGCAATTATATCTTTATATGAATAACGTATAGTTACTCTATCAATGTGCGGCGTATCCAGGTCAACTTAAGCTGTGGTTGATCATGAGTTGAAGACAGATACACATGGAAATATCATATAAGATACTATTATACACAGAAAATCCACTACATTACTGACTGCTTTGTACTGTGTTAGTATGCTGCTATAGTTATAATATCTAGTTCCCAGTTAAACAGTTGGACTGAGTCCATAATCAAGCGATCAACCGAAAACCTCATGTTGACCAATAGGCTTATTAACGTACTTATTGGAAACGTACTGAGATTTTATGTAACATAATACTGGTTCTTCAAAGTCAATGAACGACAGATCGATATTTAGCTACTTTTTTGGTAATTCATAATGTTGAAACAGTCGTTTGCACCAGTAGGAAGTTCGCGAA
The DNA here is from genome assembly GCF_000237925.1 of Schistosoma mansoni. Lineage (NCBI taxonomy): Eukaryota > Metazoa > Platyhelminthes > Trematoda > Strigeidida > Schistosomatidae > Schistosoma > Schistosoma mansoni. Next base: position 315,302 of record NW_017386071.1, read on the forward strand.
TAACTGTGAGATACCAAGTTATTATATCATTTCTTTCCTGTCTGTTTTCGTAATGAATCAACTTGATAAATAAAGCAATACCTTTCAGGTTATGAAAAAACAATTTTATTCAGATTCGGCATAAAGATTTACGTATATTTGAAACTGGTTTCAGTGGTACACTAACTTTCAGTATTGGCGCTTCAATCTATCTGTATATAATCTCATGTGTGCGTCCATTTAAGCTCTGTAACCTTTAATGATCAGCCCTGGGGATAATATGACTGAAACCGTATGACTCTAAAAACTTCGAATTCCAAATGAAGATTTTTTTTATGTCTATTCAACTCTCCATGTCCAGTTTAATATATTTCTTTAGGAAACCTGTTTACGATATTTTTCTGAGCTAACCATTAGTTTTACTCACACATATCACGTGAGCCACCTATTTAAACTAATTTATTTTGAAAAAACTCGAGCTGAGAATACATCCGTAGAAATCTATACCGAATTATTTATACTACTGATAAGTAGGCTAGACATTTTTGATATAAGTCTTTGATCAGTTAACAGTTTATTTTTATTGACACACGTCATGTTATATACTTAAAGTGATGTAAAGTACATAATTCATATCAACATTAAAGTAAATAAGTATTTGCTTCCATTAACGAGAACCTTTTGAGTGCGTACTGTTACGAGTTTGCACTCAGGGTACAACTAAGCTTGAGGGCGCAAAGTGGTAGTCCCTCAACATGAACCTAAAGACAAGCTAAAAGAGGTAGAAGATACAATAAACACCCTACAATTTAATAATTTTCCTGAAAAGATTATTAAAAACATATTAAAACAAAACTGTCCTTCTGTAAGTAACAATCCTGCTTGAATATCTGGGCTACCAGTTCTTACCATCTATGAAAAGTTTACGACTTTTCGCTGTACAAGTTACAAAAAAGTACAATCACAGATACCGTAGTTGTTGGCAATACACATCGAAAGGAATGTACATTATTCAGATGTCGATTTCTGAACTACTAACACCTAAGTGGTGATCACTCAATATTTATCGTCAGGATCGATCAAGAAATAAGGAAAGGAAACTTGTTGGAATACTTTGTTCTGACAAATATATATTGTACCGAAAATATACTGAATGAAGCCATTATTAATAACAAATGTTCTTGGATTGGTACTGTAATTTTATCTTACCAACGAGGTTCGAAAGAAGAATTACAACGGATATTGAAAACGTACAAAATTAAAGCTTTCTGTAAGACAACTAACACTCTAAGAAACGTTTTAGTTAGAAAAAATGTAAGATCCCGTCCACTTCTACACAAAATCGTCTCTACAAATTAGGCTGTGCCAACTGTGATGCCTTCTACATTGGAGAGTCTTCCAGTGAGATCTCGTTTCGTAACAAGGAACGCCTACGTTACACAAAAAGACTTAATAATCCTGTAGAATTGGAAAATTTACAGATTTAATTAGTAATAGCAGTACATGCTATTTTCAATAACCTCCAAATTGATATTAAAAATAAGTCAGAAAGGCTTTTCCAACTACAAATAGGGAAGAGTAGCTGAAACGTTTCACATAATGCTAACTCCCCCTGCTCTTGATAGGAAAAAAAGCCTGAATATTCATCCAACCTGGACTGTTTATCCAAACAACCATATTTGACCTTATTTATTTTCCACACAATCTACACACTCACACATACATTCACGCACATTTTCAACCCTACTACTTCATATTACATGTGCATACATTTTGCATACCCATATTCTCACTCACAAATTAATACAATGACAGGTTATACAAATTCACCTTGACCAAAGAATAACTTGACTTTGGTATATTCAGACCTATTATGATTTTAGTTGTATTGAAAATATTCCTACAGACTTAATGTATCTTTTAGTTTATGTCGTCGTCAAAGTGTAAATACATCTTATTATGAATGAGAACCTCTTTATATTGCCCATGTGATGATAGGACATACTAATTAGGAGTTCAGTTTACGTCTATCCGACCAATGACCCTCTTGACCAACAATAAAACTGATCGACAACAAATACCGCATACATAATTATTGTGAGAAGCCAAGACAGTCTCCTGACTTTAATGAACTTCGGGGTGGGTTATTCTAATGAATCTGACATTATAATTAACCCTACTGTAACCAGTTTCGTCCATTTTTCTTTGATGAAAATGTCTTACAGAAAAGTGAAATTAGCTCTGTTCTTTATATTATTTGCATTAAAAGATTAAAACAATTCTAGTTTGGATTTTAATACTATTTATAATTCTTTAAAGTGAAGTGAACTTTTTTAAAATACAGTTAAATATAAGCATACTTCAAAGGAAAGGGTACATGATTCCATCAATAAACTCTTAAATATGTGTTCCATGTCGTCCTATATATATATATTGTTAACAGAAGGATCTTTCTCAATGGAAGCGCGAAAAAAACTTATGCAATATCCTGTGAAAAATGAGATCTTTAAGATACATATATGCTGTCATAATACTTGCAAATGTTAATTTTGTCTTTTAATTGTATTGACTTCATGACATATGTTGGTAGGCAAAACACCAAAAATATCACAGAAGACAATCTTTCGTTTGGAGTAGAATAATCTTTACACAAAAGTTGGATGGATCAGCTTCCAACCTCTCTCTCTCCCATACAAACATACTAAACAATTGGCATAGTTTGTGAGATTTTAGCACGTGGTGTACGCGGTGTAAATGGAACTGCACCAAGTTTTCGACCAATACACAGTCGTGGACAAGCTATAGTCCATGCATACAATATTAAAGCTAACCAACTAGATGCCAGTTTCATCCACATATTTGCCCATGATTCTGATAGAGTATCGACACGTGAAATTTGTGGACTAATTGTTTTTGGAAACAAAAAAATATAAAAACATAACACTGTTAACAAAAATTTAAGTACATTATGATTCGCATTACTTTCTGCAGTTGTAAAATCATCACTGGAAACCCAAATAGCTCAGAGATAACTTTTCAAACAATGAGGCTGAATGATACGGGTTCGAATCCCACAGGAACCATCAGTACTCTCAAGACCGATGATGAGTGTTAGCTGGTACGGAACCTAGGATAAGCAAGGCTGATTGCCGAATACGCACAACTACATAAAATCTCAACATAGTCCATACGATATCGAGTCACTTAGACTAGTGACCACAATACAAATTGATTGGTAGAATTCGATTAGGACTAAATGATTAGATAAACATAATACTGGTCACCATTCAATGATAAATCAGTCGGTTGTAAGTGAATGATGCTATCCGGTTGCCTAAAAACAGACAAAGCACGATTTAAACAAATAGATCAAAACTGTAATGCTTCAATCAATTAAATCATCGTCCTAACTGACGTCAGTTGAAGATGACAACTTTAGATAAACAGTAACTTTGAATCCAATTTACAGTATCATGCAGAAGTAATTTCATGTAGTTTTTCAATAAGGATGAGTAGTATTGGCAAAGTATTTATGTAATATTTTGAAGTCATGTATGTAATCATGAGTAATTAATAGGAAATATTTTGTAATTACTGTACTTAAAGTTTCTGTAATTTGTCAGAAAAAATCTCAACTTGTTTCAGAATCCTACATCCTAACTTAATTTTAGATTGATTTTTCGATTAACAGCTTGCTCAGTTTTCCTTTTCTTAATTGCTTTAGATATCGATGAATATTCATCCAGTATTTCATAAGATCTGTCGAATTCAAGAAATCTACGTTAATTGTTGATGATTGGCCTGATTTCAAGTTGAAATCTTTCAAAACTGCTTGTAATATTAGTTGTATAACATCGGAGAACGGTTATCCAAGCGGCTTCATAGAGAAGAACACGAATGGATGTCGAAACATGTAATCCTGAAACTCTGTCTGAAAGAAATATTACATGAATCTGAAATTTAAAGGTGACAAAACTTCTGATGTATTTAAAAAGCAGTTAACAACATCGATTACAAGGACTTTCTATGCATCAAAGCTAAGACTACCGTTCAAAAGTATAAAATTGATTTCTACCACCGTAAAGGATAAGCTTTCTCATCTGGTCGCCTCCATGTGCACCTACGAGTTCACCTGCTCTTATGGATGGACGTATATAGGCTGTAGTCAGAGGCTGCTAACAACTCGGATACGAGGACATGTTCCAGAGTGGTTTTACAAGGATGACAGGAAAGCAGTTATAAGTCACATTCCTGAACATTCAATCGATACCAATCACCCAACTAACCCACAGATTGATTTTATAATTGTTCATACAACTCGTCCAAATCTACCTAGATTTCTTCGCATTCATCTTCTTAAACCACCCGAAGCAATTGCTATTCATGGAATGAAGCCAGAACTATGTGTAGAAATGGAGTACGTCTTACCTTATTTTTTTACTGTGGCCTTAAACTGATATTATTGGCACTATTTCATTTAGCATTTGAAAATATACCCATGATTTTATTCATAACTGTTTTCGACACCACTTCAATTCATTTAAACCTTCTATCACCTTAAATTATTGTAACGAAAACATTTTAATTACCTAATTTCATTCACATAATAATCCGTTGCCAACTTCATACTTTTACAAGGCTTTTAATTTCTATACACGCGATCTTTTATTGTTACTATCTACACTATACAATGTAGAATTTTAATCTTTCTATTACATCATCATGTTAATTCATTACTCATATGTCCTCAGCTTGATAATAAATCCGTTGAAAAGAGACCCCTTTGCTGAATTACGTGCGTTTTTAATGTCTAATATCTGAATATTAAAACACGACGTGAAATTTGATCAATAAAATCCGAATTATCCTCGGTGAATTAAAATAGGTCGAGTTATGTCACCAGTACAGATTTAAACAATCACACTCTCATTTATCAAAAACACAAACGTAAAATAATGAATAAAAAGATAAACTTACTTGTACCAATTAGTCAATTGAGTCATTAGATATAAAGTGGCCAATGCATAAATGAAATGAAACCAAGGATAAGAATAGACTGATGCAATCGCTTCATTATACATCGTATAACCATCACGTGGTGCAGCAGTATTTAGCATAGTTCCAAGGAAACCTTAAATATAATATAGTAAAAGTCAATCGAGCGAAAAAGAAAATAATAAATGATCTGATCTGATTGTAATACTAATATTAAAACACTCACTTATATTGGGACTAATCTTTTCAATAATATTGTTCAGAGCGATAATCACGTATTCACAATTAAACTATTTAGCTTAAAGAACGTAACACCGTCAAAAGTATCAACCACATTTAGACATTTCCACCAACTCTTCCAGATCCTTAAAACTTTATCTTATGTCACTTATCACAATATTGTTATGTGGGTAAGACTAGTAGCTATACAATTTATGGTCTATTATCATAAATGAAATATGACATTCTCTACTTAAGTTATTTAACATATCACTGATCAAACGGATGTTTTTCTAATGAGATGAGTAAGAACTGAGTTGTTAAGAATACAGATACATACTACGGGTAAAAATACTACAGTAGTTTTACTCCAAATAGGATATAAAGAGTGTTCTTCAGTAGATTGATCCTTACATAACAAGGTTGCTTATTTTTGAAAGCTCAATTATCCTATTTTGTTACTGAAGCTTCTTGTTGAACTAAGTATAGAAAAAAGTGCTGGCCGAATAAGTTGGACATTACCAGAGTATATAACAATAAGATTCTATACTTTCAAGATTTAGAACACTAGTTTTACGTAGTACATTTTATTCCAATGGTAAATGGTCGGAGAAAATTACGAGGAACAACTGAAAAAACAAATACTTCAAATTGAGGACCAAGCATTTATTAAACTTTAACAGCCGATAGTTCATCACTGCGGGCATCAACACAAGGACGTATATACAACCAACTGAAGAGTCTTAAATGACACAAAACGATCGTCCTCGATTCCACTGTTACTGATAATTAAGTTTCACTACTTCTCAACTGATAAAATCACAAAGTATTAACGGTTTTGAAACTGGATAATTATTTAAATAATACCAAGTTGATAACGAATTCCGGGTAGAATAAATACAATTCTGCTACCATTTGTTGGCGTTTCTTCAACTTCGAAGCTACTGAATCACACTAGACAATTAAAAAACTCAAGTTTATGTGGACTAATAGCTTATCATGTATTTAAATAAATAACTAAACATGGTGAGTGTTACTGCTAAGAAATGTGTGTATCAGTGCATATCCATTGATAGGTACTTTGTTTGCGTTATTAACTTTTACAGCCAAACGACTAGATGGTTTGCTGAGATGAAATGAATATAAAAGACGTCCGAGCAACAAATTTTGGTACAGCAAGATGAATACATTGATAAAATAGTATACATTCATTATTGCCAAAGTATGCACCAATTAACCTCAGTATCATTTAAATAGTGTCACTACCAAATATAAGTAATCCTATAAGGATGAAAAAAGGTAAATTGATGGGTCTAGACCTTATAAATTCAAAGAAAAACTGTCGACTGTACACATGAAGACCTCTAGTGAAAAAAACACATAAAGATCATAACCTAAAAGTTCAAAAACTGTATGTTTCACTCTGTTTTTCAGTATACAAAAAGATATTTCACGCCATAACCTTACTGTTGATCATGTTACTAGTTATTTAACTAAATGCTTTATGTAAAGATTTGCATAGTTCGAAGACAGTTTCCGTCAATTACTGATATCAATGGGAGTATCGTCGAAAATCAGAGAGTACAGATTTAGTTTATTCAATGTCAAACACAGATTATAATCTACTTGTTACCACTTAGATAACTTCAATCTCAATAAAATAGATTCCAAAGCGTATTCAAAAAAGAAACTAAATTTATTACAAATAATTGAGTTGATAGTAAAAATAAGACATTGGCCAAGGCAGGAAAAGCGGTTAAAGATATTTCATTTGTACACGTAGCTCCGGTTTCTTAATCCGGATGGTTACTGCTTCAACTGTTTGAAGGACTCTGAGTTTGACAAGCTTTGGTTCAATGCCCACTCGATATCAATTTTGAATAGGTGTACAGTATCACTCGTTTTAATATAGAAAAATTAGGTCTAAACGGAATACATAAATCTAAGCTTCGTGATAGGATGGGATGAAGAGGTAAATTTACATTTTTCTACTCATTGTCATTCTTGTTTAATATTACTATTGTTTTTAATTCAGTAAGATGATTACTCAGTTGGATATTCTATTCCATATAACATTAATTTATTTCAGTGTCATATTTATTCAAGTTACGATATTCTTTGTATTCAATCAACATAAAGCATAGGATTTTGTGCATTTTTCTTAATTAATAATCAAATGTATGTAGGAATCAATATAAGCATGAGCGTATTTTTCAATAGAGACGTCGTTTTATTTATTTTGAAGTCAATAAGTATTCACTTGTACCAGTCTTTCATGTTCTTACTTCATGTTGTAAGAATTACAGTAGTTCCTCGTTTTACAAGTATAAGGAATCAGTCAGTCAGCTACAACGTAGGACCAGGCACATATATGCATCGGTCCAAGTTGCCATATCTCGTTAACATAACAAGATGAACACTGGATTCATAGAAATAGTTAATTTAGTGGTGGAAGTATATAAAAGATAGGTTGTATATAAGGATATAGTATAGGAAGGAAGAACGTTATGAAGCAATTTTAATCTTAAGGTTTAAGGGAAGATAAGGAGTGTATACACCTGCGCCATTGTGATCGATTCTGAGCCAGGTCACTCAAAGTTTCCAACCATTGGTTACGATAGTCATGCGGACCCCAACCAAGTAGTCTGCATCTATCAACATGGCTCAGACCAGAAGTTAGTGACTTCAAGCACTGATTCCACGTTTTGGTCAATGAGGATAAAACAATTAACAATAAGGATTTTGGAAAACAGAAAGCTAATAAAACTTCGTTACTAAATGTTTTTGTAAACAGATTATAATCAATCAGTGGGTGACATTGATCGAAAAGAAATTGAACTAATCAACTAATGATTTTTTCTCCGAAGTATTGTTTTCTTTTTAAAATGAAAGTTCATATATAGTTGTGAAACGACTCGTAGGTAAATGATTGAAGTAATATGATTTAAAAGAATACCATCAATATATAAAAACTCAATGTATAATCAACAATATACAATTACAAGATCATACTGAATGAACGACCTGAATATTTTAATTGAAAAACAAAAAGATTCGGTGAGACTATAGTTTATGGACGAACCAATCAGATATAAGATAACAAGTCTTGGGTTTTGGCGCGAAATTCATTCATTCATTTGGTTAAATAGCGTTTTAGCATTATAGCTAGTGTTAATTTGTGACGAAAACCCCAAAACTAATTCCTAACCCTAACCATCAACTGTAAATCATAATTCTAATTCTTCACACTGGTTCATAACCGCCATTTAGTCCTAGTTAGTAGGTGAACATTCTCAAGGTCACTTTAGAGAGGGGCTGTCAAAGCAAAATTTAAGATGTCTATAAAGTCATTAACTCATGAACTTAGATGTTTTGGTAAGTGCAAACGACTGGATCGTGGTCCATCCGATTATCCTGATCAACGGTTAGAGATTATATGACTCAGAATCTATCACAATGTATTAAATGCATCCATTTTAAAAGGTCTAGATTCCACTAACAACCACTATCCAAAATATAAACAACCTCCAACTCAACAAATGAAAATCATTTGTTTTGATGACATTAGGTCTTAACACTGGACGATGATCATTTAAGATGGTAATTTAAACAAATGCGGGTGAAACAACAATACAACAAAGAGAATAATTATTATTTAAATCTGAAAGATTTTTTACTTCAATTTTAAACAAAAGAACTAGTCTTTTTTTCCATAAATTAAAGTGACTATAATTACTGAGATTTTTGTTTCCCTATAATCTAGTAAACAAAAAAAACACATTGACAAATGAATTTTGAAAAGAAGGAAAGAGTATGAATAAAATACAGAAGGGTAAAATATAATTAATTGACTAATTCATACCTTATCTATATAATGAGTTCATTTTAATATCTACAAAGGATTATTGAAATTTGTTGTTGGGAAATGTTACAAAATAGAGTACTAAAAGAGACAACAAACCAATAGCATTTAAGGTCCTCCCAAATGGGAAATACGACATGAAGGCTAGAATGGATGCTTTTGGCGCGAAAACAAGTAGTTCAAATTTATAAAACGGAACTACAAAAATAAGGCATTTACCAAGTGAGTGAGTTCTGGGGATCTAACATCCCCCAAAAAATAAGCTAGACTTGTGATGAGTAGGATAAGCAATGTACACTACAGATTGTAGTTAGCAAGGATGAAAGATGTTAATTTTAAAAATGAAGGCGGGCAATTCATAACATCAATTAAAATATTAGTAAATTAACTGTCCATGACAAGAATCTTGAAAAATTTGAAACGATCTACAAGAATCAAATGTTTAAGTTGATCGTCAGTATGGGAAGGTGATCGAACAGTATCGTGGATTGATCAAAGTTAGACTTATACAGCATTAGATTCCAGGTTATTGGTCTAAAGACTAGGGGTTCATGTGCGAAACAGAATGTTCTGGGTTCGACTCCCGGTTGTGGAGTCACAGATACTCACTACTGGGGAGTCCTATGCTCTGGAAAAATGGCTGTCCAGTGCTTCGAAGTTTTCAATATTTGTCTAACTTAAGTCGGTTAGTGATTCTAGTGTGGTTTTAGTTAGTGTTTTAAACTAGTTCGATGGTGATTTGAATCACAAAACGGGATAGAATAAAAGATGTCATAATCACACTGTACCATAAGCCTCTACCGATAATAAACAAATCACCATGGCCAGATAGATAGATCCTTAGTTAACAATTTACGTTATTAAACTTTAATCAATATGTAGCAATGGACAATCGTACCCAAGCATCACTGAAGAATGATTTACATGATTTTTGATTAACTTATTACCAATAGTTTAAACTTTGGTTGTAAGACAAATAATCTAGGTCAAGGTGATTGTATGATATACAGTCACACTTTTCTCTATATGTATACATTAAAAATGTTGTTTTCGAATAAAATGTGAAAGTCGTTCTTTAAATTTAGCCTTATGAATATAAAAAGATAAATGTACAGTAGGTTTCTATCTATTGATTACAGTGTTGTAAATGATATTGATAAATATATAAGAACTTTCGTCTAAATTAGAGCAAATAGTTTCACAGTATTTGGGCACCGAGTTGATGTAAGACATTAAATAGGAATAATACATTTATTATCAGAAGGGGTTTTTTGTGGATATTTAGTATTTTCATAGTTGAGTTAATCGGATTGGTTGGAGTTAGACATAAACACTATCGGATGCCAGCTCAGTGGTCTATCGGTTAAGTACTCTGGCGCGAGACTGGTAGGTTCTGGGTTCCAATCTCGCGAGGCGGGGTCGTGGATGCGCACTGCTGAGGAGTCCCACAATAGGAGGAAACGGCCGTCCAGTGCTTCCAGGTTTTCCCTGGTGGTCTAGCTTCAATTGACTCACACTTTCAACTATGGATAATGTACTTGTAAAATCTCAGCGAATGAATTTGAAGTAAAGTTGTGATTATGATCAGAATGGAGTTTGTGAAGCTTGTAGTAATTTTGATAGTTGAATTTGTAATTGACCATAAACCGTAATCAATCTCCATAAACTTCAACAAATTAATGAACTGAATGTACAATGAACGATGTATGACTATGATAGACATACAAACAAACATGGAGATAAATCGATAGCGATAATTCATCAGTCTAGTATTAATTAAGTAGTATATGGAAATCAGTAAAATGAAAATGCGAACTTTTTCATTAATAAAAGCACTAAAGAGATTTATAGGGTTATGAATACATGATCTAAATGAATTATTTTGTTGGTTAATCATATAGAGATTTGCATATTGTCAAAAAAGACATTACAGTATATATACAGTATATTTTCTCTATGAGTGTCTTCGTCAGCATGTTCTACCAACAAGTGTAGTATACTTGAATAGCACAAAAGAGGTTTCATTTTCTTACCCTTATTTTCATTTCTCAACATTTCAGTTATCCAGTCATACGTGTATCTGTTCAGGTTACCACATAACTTCCAGTACAGCGAGATAATAGAGTGGTAGGAGTAACGGCATTAGTGGTTGTAGAAAACATTAGGCGTATACAATATTGTTATAACGCGACGGATATTGGAAAAGTTGGAACTTTCGGAACCATTTTTCGGATTACTATTATCTATATAAATTTTTGTGTGTGATTAGTAGACAACATTATTGTTTCACTTCTCTATGCTTCTTACTTTAAGATATCAGTAAACCTAATAACTTTTGTTGAGCGTTTTAATATACCTGAGCTATTACTAATTAATTACGAACTGTTTGCTCCGCCCTCTACCACTTATGGTATGATTTTGCTTAACGTGTAATCCCTCATTTGGTGTATCGTGTAGTCAGTCATTTTAAAGACATTAATGTATGCGTTTTGGGCAATAACTGAATCGAGCACAACAGATAACTAATGTACTTCCTATTTGTGTCTTCTAAATGGCTACTGGGTTAGAAAGGGTATGAGGACTAATAAGTGTTAACGCCTTGATTTTAGTTCACTGAACAGTTGGTTAGTTTTTAAAATAGGTCACTGGTCCTATTGGCTACATACGTGAATTAATGGACAATCGGATTCCTGACTAGGGAATAGAGCATATGATATTCACCAGTGATCTCAAATCACAACAAATATGTTTCGAGAATAAAGAATAAATTCATAGAACAGAATGTATAATCTAATTTAAAAAATCAAGATTTGAAGGGGAAAAAAGATAAAATGTATCCGTGGTTTGTCAGTCAACCTCTCTTACCATTGGTTACGACAATCATGGGGAGTTCAATCAGGTAGTGTGGGCCTATCTATACGGCTCAGTTCAACAGTTAATGACTTGATGCCATGTTTTGGTTTGGCCGTCCCTAATGTTTTTTCCAATATTTGGTGCTTTTCAAATGTGACATGATACATTTGATTATTGATTATTTAATAATGTGTGAAAAAACCAATTAAGAAATGGACATGTTTGATGTAACGCAAGTATGAATGTGATAATATTTATTATACTTTGGAAATCATAAATAGGTACAATATGTCACTCACTGGAATTAGATACCTTGTACCAGTCTTAAAATTCATCATGTTAAATTTTTGCAATGAATTAGAAGTGTACATAGTGAATGAGAAGATATAAAAGTTTGTTAGCGAATACATGACCCTCAATCAAAATCTCGAGTTAAGAGAGATTATCGTTAGTGAGATGTTTGCATTGAATTCTCAAGTAATATTTGTACTATATTCTAAATAATACAAACTTCTGAGAATAAAAAATAAGATGGTAGAGAAGATTTGTAGCTCAGGTGGGTAATTTTGATGTAGGTTTGTTCTCTGAGCTGGATGATTTGGTCGTGGAGCTTTCATCGTCCTTCTGAACGACATCATCAGCACGAAT